>NC_134406.1:261693358-261858882 GCF_038048845.1 Mixophyes fleayi | reverse complement strand
TCAATGCAAAATTTGGGTACGGGCATGTAATAACGTTCTTGCTTCCAGGTTCCTCCCCTCCCTGTATTTAATAGTGTAGAGCAAAGGACTCAGAGGTAGGGGTGACCTGGCATTGACCAGCCAACCCCCCCCCCCTCCTCCTCCCCTATCCCTGGGCCCCATAGCCGATGCAAGCCCTGCACCCAGAATTGTTATACGCCTGAGTCTTGTGCAAGTACCTTTAGACAATAAACTCTAACAAACTATACAAACAGAATATCAAAAAAGTGATATTTTTCCGCTCACTACTATTTTGCTAGCGTATGTAAAAATCTATTCTCAAAATGCATACATCTGTTTTTCTTTATTTAATAAGAAATTTTAGTTATAAGAATGCCTTTTATCTTATATATTTTTAAAACCATTTTTGGAGCAATGATTAGAGTATATTAAACTAAATTAGCCAACGTTCACTATTCTTTAGGATTTATAATTTAACACATCATTTTTTATTTTATTTTTGTTTTAATTGTAAAAGAGCATATGGAATTATATCTATTTACCTATATTTTAAATGTCAGAATAGTAACAGCCAGGGCTGTATTCACATGTCTTTATACTGGATATTCACATGTCCTTATAGTGGAAATGTCCCTACAGATATAGATCACAATATAAACGTCAGGAATCACAGATATGCTGATAAAAGACTTAGTGAGAATGAAAATGTCACAATTTGAAGTAGTCAATGTTTACCGACAAACAGGAAACTTCTTACTCTGAGACACGTCTGCACTTTTCCCAAAATGGGAAGGAGTACAAGTGTTTTCTGTAACATTTTGTTCTTTGTGTTCGTATGCAATCCTGCAAAAAAACAACAACAAAGTCATCTGAATTGTACAATAGGATTGATATTCATTGTGGACCTGCGAACGTGCCCTAATTAACCTTTATTATGTAGATATGATCTTAAAAGAAGTACATTTGTGACCTCCACACATTTTATAGTCTAATGTCTTGTGGTGCTTTACAGAGAAGTTAGCCAGTAATAGGTTAGTACAGTAACAGATTATTGCATTTCATTGTCAAATTATTTCAGGCTTTTATCCGCAGAAAGATCCCGGCATACAATGAAGTACCATTGACGCTGGGACACAGGCTTAAACGTTTTGATCAAAATATGAACCAATACTTCGTGCTCAATTTGCTATATAGACACAGATATGCAGTGTTAAGGATAAGCGCTGACAACTGTCTTTTTGTTTTGTAAACTTATAGGGCATTTATATCCCCATGCAGCTGGTACCATATATAATATGGGATTTCCTGAGAGTGGACTTATTTTTTCTCTGATTTTGATCCGCAGAAAGGTTGAGCAGATTCTTGCATGTACATTTGCATGTCCTTAATGTGGTGGTACAATAAAGGGTTACATTACATTTTAAGATTATATATATTTTTTAAATATAAAAGTCAGTGGACTTTCATCATCAGCATCACCATTTATTTATATAGTGCCACTGATTCCGTAGCGCTGTACAGAGAACTCATTCACATCAGTCTCTGCCACATTGGAGCTTACAGTTTAAATTCCCTAACATGCACACACAGACAGAGAGAGACTAAGGTTAATTTGATAGCAGCCAATTAACCTACTTGTTTGTTTTTGGAGTGTGGGAGAAAACCGGAGCACCCGGAGGAAACCCACGCAAACACAAGGAGAACATACAAACTCCACACAGATAAGGCCATGGTCGGGAATTGAACTCATGACCCCAGTGCTGTAAAGCAGAAGTGCTAACCACTGAGCCACCGTGCTGCACGGCTTTGTTTCTTAAACCGACATCGGTAGTCTGACGGTTCATTTCGACAAAGCCGTTTTGTTTTTAATTTGAATAATACCATGGCAGTAAATGCGTAAAACGTTTCAGGGAAGAAATACGTCGTTCTAGGAACCTAAAAGGTATCCTATGTAAATCTGCCCATTTTAGTACTGTACTAATTGTGTCCATGTCTATGTACTAGAACTTGGGATTTAGCCACAGCTTTGGTTCTAGAAAATATTTATGTTTTTGTACTTTTTAATTCTTAACAGACAACAGAAAAATAACGGACTATTGAACAGAAATAATATAGTTAACAGGGTTTTGTTGTTTCTTTCATTGTTCAAGTAGTCAACTACGACTTTCCCCTGTGTTGTTGAACTAGACCCAGGATCCCTGTCAGGGGAATATTACATATTAACAAAAAAGAAACACCATTCGTTCTGAAATCTTACTTTCTGTAATGTCTGCCTCTATCTACTGCATTATAAAGAACATTTTTTATGCTTTTGTTTTAGAATTCTTATCAATATCATTTTCGGAATATATATGTAGTTCTCTATGGGTGGAGTATTGCTTTATTGAACGCTTAAAAGGTTTTCTGCAAACAGCAGTATACGAAATTAGCTTATTAAAGTAAATAATATTGAACAGATAGTCATCTACCTGCAATATTGCTGGAGTCCACTCAAATCAGTGGAGGGGCACATCAACAATAAAACTAAAATCATGACTGTGAATGTCTTAAAGTTTGTTAGGTAGTTGGCGCTATCCTACAATTCAATGTCATATTTTCAACCTGATCTCTCCTAGTTAAAGTAACAAGTCTGATCGGGACATTTAAAACACAATAACAAAAACAAACAGAACATAAAAAAATAAAATAAATAAATGACCTCTAGCATTATATTTTTAATTTATCCAGCTCACATAACTGGGAAAGGAACGTGAGACCTTTGGGAACAGCGTATTTTGTATGTGGTATAATATATCTTGCTGGAAGTCAGTATTGAGGGTAAGGTGAGCATACTCAGGGATCCTATGTTCTAGGATTTAGATAACTTCTGATAAAACTGGGCCAAGAACTGTCTGTTCTACATCTTCCATGCACTGGAAATACCACAAACGACAGTTGATCGAGTCCGAAAGCATTGCGGGATCAGAGCGTGATAATGAAAGAATGGAACCCATTTGGTATAAAGCTGGTTTAAACAGAAATTATCACCTTATTACAAGTTATGGTAATGGGCATGGGTCAGGGCGACCAGTCACTTGGATGTAAATGGTATTCAGTGTGAGCTCACCTGTATGTGTAAGCAGATCTACCCTGCTAATATATAATTGCTCACTTTAGGGCCAATGATAAGTAAATAGGGATTTGCATGAGCCTATACATGGCTGTCTGTATAGTTAAAGGGAGTCTTAAAATACTGTTAATTGTATGAATTGAACCAAAACGTCTAATTTAACCTCTTAACGACCAGTGCATTTTATCCCTTAAATGTCAGGAGACTTTTATTATTATTTGTTTAGTAGATTTTTTTGTTTCACCTGGAATAACTTTTTTTTTTAACTCCATATTCTGCTCTTGTGAATTTTATATTATTTTTGATTTTTGATTTTATATATATATATATATATATATATATATATATATATATATATATATATATATATAAAATTTTTTACTCTGAATGGTAACTTTATATGGGGGAAAAGAACAGACAAAATTGATGCCTCCCGACACTTTAACATTATGTTCCCATATTTTACAGCTGGGGAGTCCCAAAATTTTACCCCTAAACTGACTCAGCTTGTTTTCGCCCGAATCTAGGGACATCACATTTGTGCTTTGTTCAAGGTCAGAGAAGGTTATGGCAAAAGGCAGATCCCTTGTCTGGAGTGGAGCCTAAGGTGCAAGGTATTTTTTTTGGGGGGGGGAGGGGGGGGGGGGTTGCACAAGATTTTAGGGCATGCAAAATTGTGCCAGGGAGAAGTATAAACTTAAATTCAATTTAAGATATTCCAGAATAGTTGTTCTCCAAATTAAAAAGAAAACACGAAAGAAAAATGTAGTAAGGTTTTAAGTAAATGCTGAAGACAATGAGTCACCCTATCTCGGGCGCTTGAGGATATGCAAGTAGAGAGACAAGGATGGTGACTGGCGCAGGCGCGCAGCCCTTCTCGTCTCAGCAGCGTTCGTTCACGCCTCTGTTCTGCCATACAGTTCTGATTTTACAGAAAA
Organism: Mixophyes fleayi; assembly: GCF_038048845.1. Classification (NCBI taxonomy): domain Eukaryota; kingdom Metazoa; phylum Chordata; class Amphibia; order Anura; family Limnodynastidae; genus Mixophyes; species Mixophyes fleayi. Next base: position 261,854,835 of record NC_134406.1, on the reverse strand, counting down.
TGATATAAGTGACAGATCGCTGTCACCCTTTTAAAAAGCCAAGTGGAGCAGAGTTTCAAAACCATATTAACATAAATATTGGTGTTGGTGAAGGAAGCCGGATTTCAAGTTAAGGGTTAAGGCGTGGAAGGGGAGAGGGCGTTACGAGCATATTTGCGGCCTGAACCCTTAAACAGGGCCTGGCAGAGTTTTTTGTGTTTTTCTTTTTTCCATCTTAAAATGTGACGATTCCACATGGGTGCAAACCGAACGGTGGGTGTAATGGAAGATTGGTATAGTGGCGAGTGTATAAAATTTGGGAGAGTTAGCGTTGATTTTATGGGCTGTGGCAAAGTTCATCTTGTGCGACATTCAAGACTTTTTATGTGCGTGTCTGACACTCCTAAATAAATGCAACAGTGTCACACAGGAGGCGGGACGGTCTTCTGCTGCTGGAGGAGAACATTTTAGTTTAGGAAATAATAGAATTGAGCGGACTGCAGCTGTACTTGTACGCTGTAGTCCATGATAAACAAGCAAGGCATGGGGGGGGGGAGGGGGAAGGATCAGGAATTTAGACTGTAAGCCCCAATGGGGCAGGGACTGATGTGAATGAGTTCTCTGTACAGCGCTGCGGAATTAGTGGTGCTATATAAATAAATAAATGATGATGATAACTGTTGTATCACCCCACCCCCCTCTAAACTGAGGAGACGGGCAGCTCGCTCCAGAGGGCCACAGTGTGTCTGAAGAATATACCTTACCTGCAACACATACAGAGCATACATACATATCATCATCATCATCATCAACATTTATTTATATATCACCAGCAAATTCCGTAGCGCTTTACAATTGGGAACAAACATTAATAAGATAATACTGGGTAATACATACAGACAGAGAGGTAAGAGAACCCTGCTCGCAAGCTTACAATCTATAGAACAATGGGAGTTTGAAACACAAGGGCACGTGCTACATCATATTGCACATTGCACCAGCTAGAATTCAAAGGTAAAAGTATTGAGTGGGCTGTGTGTGTAGCAATGTTGGTCAGAGGGTTGTTGTCTTGTGTTAGCTGTGTAGAGGGTGGTAATAGGGTAACCTAGGCATAGGCAAACTGAGGGGGGGGGGGGGGTTTCCTAGTGCCTGGAAACCCCCATCTATGCCTGGGACACTGTATTATTGAGGTGGCTGGACCCTGCTACTGCTTCACACAGCTCTGCTTGAAAATGGAGAGCTGCACCTAACAGTAGTGCACGCAGCATTACCCATGTATATTATGGGGATAGCAAGAGTTGGAGAGCAGCCAAGTACTGTCTAAAATTATAGCCACGCCCCCATGTATGCTGGTCACGCCCACTGGCGGCGTGGTGTGTAAACCCCCCTCTACAAATCCTGTGTTTGCCCTTGCTAGCGAGATTAAGATGGTGGTTGAGGAATATCATAAGCTTGTCTGAAGAGCTGGGTTTTCAGAGAACGCTTGAAGGTTTGAAGACTAGAGGAAAGTCTTACTGTGCGAGGGAGAGAATTCCACAAAGTGGATGCAGCCCGAAAAAGTCCTGTAACCGAGAATGGGAGGATGTGATGAGAGTGCAAGAGAGATGCAGAACGGAGGTGTTGAGTAGAGAACGTCTACTAATTACACTGCCGTGCAAAACAAAGGCAGCAGAAGTGCTTTTGTACAGCTAGAATAATAGTAACTCCAATTTAATTGGGGTTACAGGCCCCCCTCCCCCCTGATGTTTATAAATATACCCCATTATATCTGCAAAACATTTACATGTCCCTCCTTATATATTTAAAGGTTGCAGAATAAATCCTCTAGATGCAGTATTTTGGGCAGGTTACTTTCTTAGCTTTCTACAGGGATGTAAACAATATTTAAATCAGAGTGGTCTGAAACGGCTGCGACTATGCCAGTATCTTAAAATACATTTAAAATGACAGCTAAGGATTGAAGATCTCTGTTTTTGTCAAATAACAGAGCCAATCAGATCCTCTCTGGATCTTAAGGATTTGTAGCTGAAAGAAGGGTTATACAGTATCTGTAGTGTGTCCTTTAACAGTGTCTATTTCTTAGGCTTACGTAATGGTTTTCCAATTTTACTTTTTTTTTTTTTTTTTAATCTAAGTTGGTTTATTATATGTTTGTGATGTATTTAAAACTAAATTGTTTACATATGCAGAACTTGGAACAAGCATCGACAGAAAATAAATATTTAGTAATTGAAAAGCTGCCCTAATGTGTTTAGATGTAATTTTTTATTTATAGATTGATAAATATACATATTATAGAACTTTAGTGGTCTTGGAACTAAACATCTCCAAAGGCCGTATTAGGATTTGTAGTTCTACAACAGCTGGAGATCTACAGGCCGTTTAAGCCTGTTTTATAAGTAAAAGATTAAGCAGCTATACAGTAGTAGGGAAGCCCAAAATATTGAGTCAATTACCAATTTAAGGGTGGTGTATGAAAATGAACAGAGAAATTCAATGTTGAAAATGAGAAGAGGTTTTGGGGACAATTTAGAATTCAGCGCCATTTTACATTGCTAGGGGGACATGCAGAACCAATATATTGCATACTTGCCAACGTTCTTCAGCTCTCTTCCGGGAGCCTTGCAGTGGAGGTGGGCGTGGCCAAATTGCGTCATTTTGGCCTCACCCCCTGTGATGTCATGACGCGTCATTTGACAGCAGGGGCTGGGCCAAATGCCGCGATTCATTGGGAATCGCGGCATTTGGGACCTAATTCTGCCCACTTCACTAGGAAGTGGGCACTTCTTAGTGAAGTGGGCAGAATTCGGGAGATTGCCACACTCACCCGGGAGTCCGGGAGACTCTCGCAAAATGCGGGAGTCTCCCGGACATTCCTGGAGAGTTGGCAAGCATGATATATTGCATATTCTTGCATTTTGCATTTTACAATCCCCCCACTGCACAAAAAGGGCCTGATTCATTGAGGAAAGAAAAGCAAAAAAAATGAGTAACTTTGCACCTTGACAAAACCATGTTGCATCGGAGGGGGAGGTAAATTTAAAATGTGATGGCAGATTTATAGTTAGGATAAGATCAAGTTTAAATTTCAGTTTACAAATAAATTGAACAAGTATTTGTGTGCTCCATGAAAACACAGCTAGTATTTATCTAATGTGCAAAATAATAAACTAATTTGCACCCCTTGCATTGTAATATGGGTTTGTCCAAGAGAAAAGTTACTCATTTTTTTGCTTTACTTTCCTTATTGAATCAGGGCCAAAACGGTTTTTCCCAATGCAAATTTTGCACCCAGTAGCTGAGACTTGACCCTTACTCTAAAGCCCCTTTAAGTGCAGAATTTGATGTAAGCTTGATGCAAATGAAACAGCTCATTGCAGTTTTCAAATTTTAGAGATTTTTTTGTTGTTGAGTTTCTATCGCAGAGATGGCGTGTCATGTAACTTGAGTGTTAATGAGTTCCAGAAGCAAAAGTCCGTAGGGAATAAACTTCTAAGGGAATGGAATAATGGAAAGTTGGCTGATGTGCAGAGTACATACTGACGTAAGAAGCTAGATTATAGCCGATAATGATGAGCAAAAACCTTTGTTTAAATTCATAGGATATGTTTTTTTTTTGTTTTTTTTTGAGTCCTATAAAGTTTTCCAAGCAAGCAGGGGTGCAACACTAGATAACACAATTTGCAGAGAGGAGTCCGTCCCCCTCCAGCACCCGCTCTGCTATTCTGACCCTGCGCAGTGAAGTTCTGTTTCAGCTTCACCGAGCTCGCAGGCAGTGACGGAGGTAGCAGAGCTCATCTGGAGGTCCCGCAGCCTCTACACCCCTACTCAGTAGGCCAGGGGTGTAAAGCGGCGCTGCCTTGTAAAGGCAAGTTTCCCTTTACAAGGCAGCGCCGCTTTAAATTTTAGCTGTCATCTCGCCGATCTCGCGTGGGATGCAAAAACTGGACTATGATACATTTACCCCCTAGTGTGTTCCCGGGCACCTCGGCTAGGGCAGCACTGAGGGCACATAGCACCAAGACCTCCAAGCGACCGGCCTCTTGACCAGAGGACCAGGTGACGGCCCATCGTCTACAGGTGACACCTTTACTAGGATGGTTATACTGTGCACAATGCTGCTGCCTTCTGTAGAGAAAATCAGCACGGTTTCCCTGCCAAATAAAGTTGTTTGTTCCTAGTGACACAAGGAGACAAATTAACCTGACCCAGGTCACAAGCTGGTGACACTGAAAGGAGCGGACACAGATCTCCAGCAGCCCTCTCAACGTCATTGTTATATGGGCAGCACAGGTAATAGTATTATTGCTTTTAAAACTGGAAAACACAGTTTTATGGTGAAATGAAATACATTAAACATGAAGGCAAGGAATTAATTTACGGTGTTGCTGCCATCCATGCGGTCCTCTCTCCTGCCAGCAGTGTGTGGGCGATTCACACGCTGTCTGCACGAAAAAGTCCTCTGCAATCCAGCGATGCTCACTTAGCTGTCCATTAATAGCATGTTGTTGGCAGGAACAAAGACAGCCCCCCCTTGGTGGAATAGGGGGACCCCCGAATGGGGAGATTTGCTGGAACACAGGTTTTGTATTTATGTTTAACTTGTTTAAATTCCACCCAAAACAGTTTTCAGAGTTGAGGTTAATTAGCCTTTAACGAGTGAGCTACCCCTTCTCTACGATATTAATTAGAGTTCTTTGATCATCTACATAATTTTTATTTTTCATATTGTATAAATAATGTATTAGTAAATTGCTTAGGTCGTCGTCAAATTTTGACGACCAGACAGTTAAAGTACTATCATTTTTTTCATTGCTCCTCTGTATTGCTCTATTGGGAATATTAAAGGGATACATGTATACAAATATTCTTGAAGTAGGACCTTAGGGGCACTATAGTGCTTTTAACGGGTCATTAAGGTCCCACAGTGTCCTCCGCAAATTTATTAAGGGGGCATCGCAGCAGATATCATGAATATCTGCTGCTTTGCATTCCTCTTCGTTTTTGGGAGCAGTCACCATTCAACAGAATGGTGACTGCTCCTGGCCGCAATCTAACAAGTCCCGAAAAAACATTTTTTTCGGGAACTTGTCATGTTAATGTACGCCAGCATGATCCCTCCCTGTCACTCAGCGCTCTCTCTCTGCAACTATTGTTGCAGAGACAGAGAGGGGATCTGTGTGCGCATGTCCAGTTCTTGGAACTGGACATGCGCAATTGAAGAGTGAAGAGAAGACCCGAAGACAGCGCTTCCGAAGAGGGGGGTAAGTATGATTTTTTTTATCACTGAAACAGCAGTTTTTCGGAACTGCTGTTTCTGTGCAGGGCTGTACATAAATGTGAGAAGTAGTTCAATCCTTATCATTGCGATAAGGATTGAAAACTACTTTTCACTTTATGTGAATATTGATAAATGTGCCCCTCAGTCTCTATGATCATGTAACTCTCACACTGGGTAGTGATCTGTTCAATATCTGATCGATATCGAACGTGTTAATAAATCATTACATTTTTAATTTATGAGCTTTATATAGAGAAAAATAGGGAATAAAATTAATGTAAAAAGGTTTTTCCATGATTTTTAGACCCTTAGCGACTATGACAAAATTAGTCTGTGTGTGTATATAAAGTCTTTGGGCTAGATTTACTAAACTGCGGGTTTGAAAAAGTGGAGATGTTGCCTATAGCAACCAATCACATTCTAGTTATCATTTAGTTAGTACATTCTACAAAATGACAGCTAGAATCTGATTGGTTGCTATAGGCAACAGCTCCACTTTTTCAAATCCGCAGTTTAGTAAATATACCCCTTTGTTTTTTCCCCATTATTGTTTCATTAAATTTGACCTGTGAATGAAGTAGTTAATATGCAAAAGACTTGTATGTCAGTTTCCAGACCAGTAGAGCTCAAACTTCTTTTTTTTAGATGAGAACCTACGTGTCAGTGGCCATTATTCTGGAGCTCCAAAAGTGGTCGTTCCCAATGGGATGTATTGCATATCTTGTAATTAGGGGCCCCTAAAATCATATTCTGGGGCCCTATTAGGGTTCCGATACACAGTTCATACATTTCTGTCCTATGCTATGTCAGTGTATATAAACACATGTTCTAATGCTATGGGAGCTGTGACAGATGTAACCTGGGTCTTGCTGGGCTCAGGTCACCTATTACAGACAGGAAACACCTGAGATCACATGACCGGCGTTACCTGCTTGGCACAAGGGCAGCATTGTGGCACCTGGAGATAGTGGTCTCTATGAGATCACTTTCCAGATGCGTCCAATTAGCGATTGGACGTTCAGGGAGGACAACTAGTGGCTATTTACATTTCAGCTCATTGAAGTTCAAAGCTGGAGGGTCTGAGGTAAATATCCAGGGGACTGCAGACTCTTCAAATAAATATTTAAAGAGATACCCCGTCTCTCGTCTAAACAGCCGACCAATCTGTGTAACATTATTGTCAGCCGCGCTCGGTCAAAATAACAAACACTGTAAACTACACATCTTATGTACCGACAAAATATAAATATTCATTACGCAGCAGAACTATAAGATCCCTGTACGAAACTAAACTTAAAGACGGGGGATAAAATTTGTGAACACAAATCTATAACAATAGTTTATAGATTAAGATCTGGGGGTAGATTTACTAAACTGCGGGTTTGAAAAAAGTTGAGATGTTGCCTATAGCAACCAATCAGATTCTAGCTGTCATTTTGTAGAATGTGCTAAACAAATGATAACTAGAATCTGATTGGTTGCTATAGGCAACATCTCCACTTTTCCAAACCTGCAGTATAGTAAATTTACCCCCAGGTTTTAATCTCACATCATTCTTTATGACCCACGATGTATAACATAGACACACTTCTTTGAAGCAATTGATCGATGCCAGATATTTGGACTTTACACAACTCATAACCTTTGATGCCCTCCCCATACGTTGCGGTCTCATTTACATGACATCACTCTGCATTATCCAGCTAATTTTATATACAATGTCCTTGTTCGGCATATATAAATATTGTACCATACTATATGTCCATTCTGCTGTTCATTTTTAAGCTCGTCTTACTGAGGGGCCTCATAGGCCTGAAATTCGGGAACAAAAATGGCCACAGATAAGGGTGGAACAACAAAGTAAGCGGCTTCCCCTCCCCTCTCCCCTCAATAGAGCAGAACAGAGGCCCCTTCTGAGACATGTGCTGCAAGAACCATACTGGGAAAAGGCCTCTGCTGTGCTAGAGAGCTTGGCGGGGAGCCTGAAAGGCTAGGTTGGCATCGCTGGGCCCCAAAAATACATTTTGTTGTGTGACTCGGCGATGCCATCATACATACAATTATTCATATAATACATGTGCGGTGCCCTTGTTTTGTGTATGGGGATTCTAGCTGTTCTTGTATTACACAGTACATACTTATTAGTATAGTAAATCTCTGGTAACCACCTCTCACTACCGTCTCCAAGACTTCTCCCGTGCTGCTCCCCACTTATGGCGCCCTCTACCCCAAATGACCAAACTCTCCCCAACCCAATCATTTGAGATCAGACATGAATTGAATGCAATTGTGTTCATTGACGTAAGGTCCGTTCCTAAGCGTGCGCAGAGCTACTTCCCGCAACATCCGGTACACAAAGGGACATACGCCCTGAAGATGAATCTTTAGCATAGTTGTCTATTCTCCTGGAATGTCCAGGAGACTCCCGGAATACTGGCAGTTCTCCCGGACTCCCGGGAGAGCAGGGCAACCTCACGGTTCCAATTCCCTTCATTAAGAGGTGGGGCTTATAACGCAACCCTAGCATCATCGTGGTGTGCCTGGGGGAACGGGGCTCGGTGAATCGCGTAATTTTTTACAAAAGTTAACCGAGTCCTGCCCCCCAAGCACACCACACCAGAGCTCTAGATTCATTCTAGAACAGTTGGTTTAATGTCAAAAAAATTCCTGATATCTTTGGTGGTTTAAAGATGAAGTTGCAAGAATCCATCTAAGTTTATCTCCAACATTCAGTTCTGTGTTGCAGGAACCCAACACATATAACCAAGATCTTTATTATCATTAAATAAATTAATCTACAATACATGTGACTGCAGAAACAGGTCAATCATAAGTAATACCATTGATGTCAACTAAATAATTGACATATGTTTTTTATTATACTACTACAGTATTTTAGAACAATGTCTAAGAAGAGAGATCTTGCAATGACATGAAACTTTATTACTGCAGAGTGAAAGAACGATACAGTAAAATAGGATTAAAATGATGGCAAAATACAGGGATTGTTTACTTTCTTTAAAGTCGAGTGCGATTTAATCTGGAAAAGAAGAACTATACAGTGTGTGCAGATCTGTGAGGACAGGGAGCGTTGTACAGAAAAGGTGTCTGTTCTCCTGGCTGCTTGTTCAATTTACCTGTCAGAGCAAGTTTTGCTATTTCTGGCCCCACAGGTATAATTAAGTTGGGAATATACTGTGACTCCATACACTGCACATTAGAAATGATAGAATAAAGTCCCACATATGTGTACAAAAGTTAATGGAAAATGTATGAAAACTAAGTCACTTTGTCCTTAAGTTTCCATGTATTTTTAATTCTATTTGTAATGTGTTTCAGTACTGAATATTGAAGAGTTAACGCTCTCTTACATGCGAGACTGATAGTGAATATTTTTGATGATTTAATGCATTTTCTGTAAACACTAAGGGGCATATTCAATTAGCTTTCCGGTTCGCGGGATCGCGCCGGAACGGCCCGCAAAGTCAATCCAAGGTACCGCAATAACGTGGATTTTCCTTCGCAGCCCATAGGGTTGCGTATGAAAATCGGTGTTATTGCGGTACCGTATTACCGGCAATACTGCGCATGTTTCGCAGTAACGCGAACCGGAAAGCTAATTGAATATGCCCCTAACAGTCCAATTTTTGGAAAACTTTAGAACGCTTTAGTAAATTATCTTAATATATGGAATGCACGGTGGCTCAGTGGTTAGCACTTCTGCCTTACAGCACTGAGGTCATGAGTTCATTTCCCAGCCATGGCCTTATCTGTGTGGAGTTTGTATATTCTCCCTGTGTTTGTGTGGGTTTCCTCTGGGTGCTCCGGTTTCCTCCCACATGCCAAAAACATACTAGGAGGTTAATTGACTGCTATCAAATTGATCCTAGTCTGTGTCTGTCTGTGTGTGTGTATGTTAGGGAATTTAGACTGTAAACCCCAATGGGGCAGGGACTGATGTGAGTGAGTTCTCTGTACAGCGCTGAAGAATTAGTGGCGCTATATAAATAAATGGTAATAATTTGGAGCACATTTGCCATATTTCTAGATTTGGATCCATATTTTCAGGAAATTTACTTGTTATACGCACATATTATACTCCGTTATTTATAAGGCGCCACAAGTGTTCTAGAGGTTAGGAACCATGGGGGAGGAATCCTGAAGGTGGAGCGGGGAGAGGTAATCAGCAGGGTGGTGAGGGGGCGGTCATTGGCAGAGCGGAGGCGGCAGGAGGGAATTCGCGTAACAAAATGTTTGGATAATGTAGAGGGAGAAGGGTGGTTGAGGGCTTTGTACATGAGTGTAAGGAGATTGAATTGAATTCTCAAGCGGACAAGGTGCCAATGTAACGACTGGCAGAGAGGTCCATCAGGGGTAGAGCAGCGGCAGAGGAAAATGAGAAGGTCAGCGCTGTTGTGGACCGACTGGTACGGCCACTTCTGGAGAAGTATACAGTAAAATCTTACTGTTTTCGGAAGGGTCCTTACAAAATAACACTAATAGGAGGTAAATGTATCAAGCAGAGAGTTTTCTGGCGGGTTTGAAAAGTGGAGATGTTGCCTATAGCAACCAATCAGATTCTAGCTGTCATTTTGTTGAATGTACTATCTAAATGATAGCTAGAATCTGATTGGTTTTTCAAACTTAACGGAAAACTCTCAGTTTCGTACATTTACCCCATAGTGTTTATTTACGTTTGTTTCAATGTAGAACTTATCCATAAATGATGACAAACAGCTCACCAGAATTTGACACAATGTTACATCATTTGTACTAAACATTACTGGGGCGGAAGGGACATTCTATAGTACTAGAAGACACTCATGTTTAGTTTGCGTATTTCTTCATTTAAGCACAGAGGAAACAAAGAATTTCACGTAACCACTGTGATCTCATCCATAGACACCTTGCAATTTTTTGCACTTACCTGATGATAACATAGAAGTAAAATGATGGAATCCAAAATATATAATAAGAGCAGAAAATGTAATGCATTTATCTACTATTCGCTGCCTTATTCCTATGACATTTCACGTGTACTATTGCATTTTTGGGCAGCACGGTGGCCTAGTGGTTAGCACTTCTGCCTTACAGCACTGGGGTCATGAGTTCAATTCCCGACCATGGCCTTATCTGTGTGGAGTTTGTATGTTCTCCACGTGTTTGTGTGGGTTTCTTCCAGGTGCTCTGGTTTCCTCACACACTCCAAAAACATACTAGTAGGTTAATTGGCTGCTAACAAATTGACGTGTGTGTGTGTGTGTGTTAGGGAATTTAGACTGTAAGCTCCAATGGGGGCAGGGACTGATGTGAGTGAGTTCTCTGCACAGCGCTGTGGAATTAGTGGCGCTATATAAATAAATGATGATGATGATGATTTTCACCATGGATATGGCAGGGTCAGAACACCTTATTGTATCCAGTCTTCATCTCCCGCTGGTCCACGATCTCTTAGGTTTTACAATGTGTCTTGTAGCCAATCAGATTACTCTCTTTAGGATGTAAGCTCTCATGAGCAGGGCTACCTCTCCTTCTGTTCACCTTCGACTATCCCATCACCCTCTGATATATTAGTGTAAAAAAGAGCAGTGCTGGAAAAAAAAAAAATCAAATTTCGAAATAAATTGGCTGCAATTTCTCTTCTTTCACCATCTGCCCACAGTCCGTCTACAGTGGATTTTGAGCGCCGAAAAAAAGAAGCGCCTTTGTATGAGCCTTAATGGTGCTGCTCCAAGACCCGTATTTTTCCAGGCACTATGTATTCCAGTAAGGGCACCGTTCAGGTTCCAGCGAGAGAGTCCAACCTGTTTATGGTGCCTTCATGAGCCCACTGCTGAGATTACACACAATATAACAAAGCTGAACATTACATGTACTATGTTACAGGAACATATTTTTATATCACTTGTGTCCCTTTCAGACATTGACAAGAGTGAAGTGTTAGAACCCCAGCACTATAGAGTGTGGTGTAAGTCTTGGAGGATAGAATTTGGATGATCACTCAAGATTTTTCCATATAGGGGGCATTCATTAACGTGCATTTTATTAAATGTAATAGATTTCCATTAACCGGACCAGTCAGATTTCAGAAAATTGATACACATTATATGTGCTCTAATTTGACAAACTTGCAAAAGTAAAGAATATGTTAACAATAAATGCTAAAGAGTTCATTTACTAAACCTTGTAAAAAAGCAAAAGTGGAGGTGTTGCTCATAGCAACCAATCAAATTCTAGATATCATTTCCTAGATTGGATAAATGATGGCTAGAATCTGATTGGTTGCTATGGGCAACACCTCCACTTTTCCTCTTTAGAAGGTTTAGTAAACCTAGCCTTGAGAGTAATACAACACCTGGGGGTAAATTTACTAAACTGCAGGTTTGAAAAAAAAAAAGTGGAGAGGTTGCCTATAGCAACCAATCAGATTCTAGCTGTCATTTTGCAGAATGTACTAAATAAATGATAGCTAGAATCTGATTGGTTGCTGTAGGCGACATCTCCATTTTTGATTTTCTTTTGTTTACAAGGTTTAGTAAATCATCTCCTTAGTATTTATTGTTAACACATTCTTCAGGTCAATGCCTCCATGGTCTTTATTGTGACCCAAACTTTGTAGACCAAGCTCCACGTTTGTAAGGCCAGTCTGCTCCTAGCAACCGTCTTTGCTGTTTGTTGTTGCCATCGTTATCTTTGACTGGATCAGCTGACCACCCACGTTACAGAGGAAACGATATGGAAGATAATGACTCAGAACATTGCTCTTAGTACCCCCGAGGGTCTTACATTAATATGGCCGCTGTCCCTGCTTGTCCACAAAATACCACTTCATTTACAGAGCCCCAGAGCAAGGAGATTCCCTCCACCAGTTACAGTCAGGCTCGGATATTATAACAGACAATGTGACTCTCTGTATAGTACTATACGCTGTTCAACCTCTTGTGCACCATAAGAGTTCTCCCTCTATTGGCACATGAAAGCTGAGGATCCTGGCATTAGAATTATTCCAAGCAGAACCCAACTTTTCTAAGGAGATTAGTATATCCATAAGCAGCTTTGCCTGCTCTTGTTCAGACAGAGAACTTTGCACATAAAATAAATAACCCATAACAGCCACAGTCTTCATAAAACAACATACATGAGGACTCTGGTGTTTGGTTTAAGTAACACTACAATAGAGTATTTTTAATAGTCGCATCATATAGACAACTGAGGCATATGCCTATGGCCACACACTGTAGGGAGCGGCGTGTAAATATTTATACTTTATATTTATTATAGTAATTTTCTTGCTTTGCTGCATGGCATTCACCAACTTTCTATTCTTCCAGGTAAAAATGATTGAGGAAAGGGCTTTTGGAGCACGGGAGGTACATAATTATTAATTTAGGATGTACTGCCTGACAATGCCTAGGCGCTCAGACTCAATCTAGCCTTATCTATAGCTCTATGGATCAGATCCCAAAACAAATTTAAGGTAATATGTACCTTTCATTATGTTAATGTATTGTTGTTTCTCAGGCAAGTGTCTGCATTGTTTTAATGTATCAGTTAGTAAACCTTGGCTGATATAGCCAAGTTAGTTTACCAATAACAACCAGTAAAAGAAATCACACTATAATATTTTCAAGAACAGGCAAAATTTCCGCAGATAATATATGCAATCAAATCAAATGATATATACGCTCTCACAATTCCTACTTTGTAAATATATTACACATGATACATCAAGAATAAAAGGTTTATATTGCTATAGGGAACATACAGTAGACATATTTGCAATTCAAGCTTTATATATGTAACAAAAGGGTTAAAGAGGAAAAGAAATCTGAAATGCACACTGCATTAAAAAAAAGCTACAAATGGCTACACTGCAGTTTATAACCTATCAATACAAAATCCATACCCACCTTTACAGCTTACACGTGAGGATTTTTTCTCTGTGTGCTGAACGCATGAAAGAGAATTAAAACCAAAAAATGAATTCCAATTATAATCAGTATGTCAGTGCTATTTTAAACTCATCTTTACCAAACTGGCTCCCTTTACTAGTGAGATAAAAATCTGTCTTCCTTTCCCTAATTCTCTAACTGCAATCACCTGATTGTAGGTTAATTATGTTGTTTAACATCTGTTATCCAAGTTATTGCCATCAGAAAATGAGTGTGAAAAGCAGAAACAGATTACTGTTAAATGGTGCTAGGTTGTCAGGTATGACAACAAACTGACTGTGTTTAATGCATTACAAAAAAAAAAATAATGGAAGAAAGCACATTAAACGGATAGGTGCCGTTTTTTCTTGCATTAACCTGAACAAAAACCTAACTGCTGATTGCTCGCTAAAACTTTTCGCTGCCTTAATAAATCGCATTAGGCGAGCGTTCCCCCTTCATGCCTAACATCTAACGAGACACTTGGTCATGTGCTACAAAATAAATCACTTAAAGTGAAAAAAAAATAAAAAAATATACACTTACAGTATTTGCTGAATGCTGGATTTTTTTTTTCACTCTAGAAAACCCTTTCGATTAAACTCACAACAGATGTATATATATTTTTTTTTGCATTATTTTATATTAAACAGATGTTGTAACTGCCAGAGAAATACTCTTTACAGATGTGTGGTTTGTGTGTGTGTGTTTTCCTAGGCTTGCCCTTACAAAGCACATTGACAGTCTGTGCTGGAGCATGTTAAAAGTAAAGTGTTATTGGCTAAGTGTGAGAGAAGTGTGTGTTGGAAGGAGGGGGTTAGTGTAGTGTTACAGCAGCCTCCTACACCCAGGGCTGTGATTTGTGAGTGAAACATGATGAAACCATACCCCGGACAAATTAAATGAGCCTGTCAACCTAACCAGGTGGGATTACTTGTAAAGTAATAGACTGAACTCACAGAGCAATCGCAGCAGACGGCACTGGAAGTAAAGAATAATATCACATAGGGGACTCTGCTGCACCATGGCGCAGGTAGGGACGGATTTAGTGTCTTACCAGAGCACTCAGTGCTATTGACTTAAACCAGATATTTATTGTTATAGGGTCCTGATTACTGACACACAACTTCATTCTGACCTATACTCTTTTTTTCCCTCCCCTCTCCCACAGGTAATATCTGCTGTCACGTTTATCTTTGGAATACAAGTTTGCTTTGGATTTACAGCAAATCGTTTGAAAAGATCCGAATCGGATTGGGATGAAGGTGTTGCCTCAGGTAAATGTTTGCACGACTTCTAGTTCCTACATTGTCTTATTTATTGATTGCATCTTAAAATCTTCACTTTCAGTTTTAATATAGTAGATGTATTATGTAGATTTTTTTGTGCAGTTTGTACTTCATATGCAAAGTCACTAATATAATATGTTAATTTGTCTTATAATAATCATCATCATCATCATTTATTTATATAGCGCCAACATATTCCGTAGCGCTTTACAATTGGGATGCAATTTTACATATATTGTAACAAACATGTGATTTGTGTGGTTTGATCCCCCTTCATGCAAGATGTGATATATTATGTAAGTGCACATGTAATATGAAAGAAAGGCTGCTCACTTACTGTTTATGCATAAGCATTAAGTATACTTTGTATTGCATGACAATCTGGATCCTTGGCAGAGACCAGTGGATTGATGCTGATCTGTCACTCTATTCATGTAAATAAGAATGTTTGAGTGGAAAGTGGAGCATTTAGTAATTGAAATATTTTGCACAGAAGAGTTTTTATCTCTGTCCATAACGAGCGAGCATAATGGCACATTTTTGTTTTAAATACACTGAATATCAAATATATATATATATATATAACTATGCAATCTTTTTCTGTTGTGTTGAAATATTAGTAACGGTCTCCCCAATATATGGCAGAGTTGGGAGGTAATTATCGTGATGTCCGCAGGGAGTCAGAGAGAGGTGAGAGTGAGGAGGACCGAGCAGGGGCTGCCTGCGGAGGGTCAGGAAGCAAGAGGTCAAAAGACTGTTGCCGGTTTATTTTGTCCCTTAACCGTGAGGTTTTCTTCAATATGTATCTGAATGTTTCTGTCTGGGATGATTGGAACAGGACAGGCTACTGTAGTTACTGTGCACAGGTATGGTCCCCAAATGGTTTGCATTTTAATACCCAATATCTGATGTATTCAGCTTTCTACTTGCACCACTGTACGCTGCGGAATTAGTGGCGCTATATAAATAAATGATGATGATGATATGTCCAGGATCTGGCTGTGTACATTACAGCAGCATTTAATTTCAAACCTATTAACGGAAAGGAGGATATGCACCTTCCTACGTTGGGTTGATGCTGTGTATGAATAAAGCACTGCATTAATGTAGCCCCTTCATTGTCTGTGCAGTGTACAAAACCCGCAGTGTAATGGCGCACAGTAACGGCCAGCTTCTGATATCGTTACTGCCAGATGACAGAAACCCACCCTGGATGTATTATGTTGCCAGTCTTCTGCTGAGTCACCATCCCAACGCTATTGCGGGTAGAACACTTTGTTTGACCCAGAGAACCAACTCCAAAAACTACCAAAAATTAGAGATGCTCAGGCCCGGTTTTCCAAAAATCAACCCCCCCCCCCCCCCGAACATTGCCAATCCAAGTACATCCTGCTCTGTACTTTCGCGCGTCCTCGGATCTGAATCGAGGCAAAACGCCATTGTTGCGTACTTGGATCTCGCGGGCTTTGGATTCCATAAGTACCTTCCTCACTACGAGATCCAGCGCCATTACTCACACAGAAACAGGGGTAGCAGTTTTCTTGTCACTCTCCAGTCTCCAGTGACATTGCTCAGTGCCATTGCTCACACAGAAACAGGGGTAGCAGTGTTCTTGTCACTCTCCAGTCTCCAGTGACATTGCTCAGCGCCATTGCTCACACAGAAACAGGAGGGGTAGCAGCGTTCTTGTCACTTGACAAAAATTTACTGGAAATTAATGTTATTGAGGTTAATAATAATAATGTAGAAACAAAAGAAAAGAGCCAAATGATGTGATTTTTAGCAATTGTTTTTACAGAGCCAAAGCCAAACCCAAAACACGGGGTCAGTGATCATCCGTACCAAAAACATGACCATACATAAAACGTTTTGCCCCCACACGAGCCCCAAGGGCAATGCTTACTGGGAGGCTGTTGTGAACAAAATAAAATGTCACCACATGTTAAAAATCGAAATATATCACATAGAAATAGACTGTTTACATATTCTACTTTTAAAAAAAAAAAAAAAAAAAAAACATTTTTATTTTTTTTTAATTGACCCTTTTCCATGAAAGTATAAGGGACATCGTAAGGGGGTATGGAAGAAGTTCACCTATTCCCAATTGATAGTCTGAACATACACACAATATACAGTTGGTCGTGTTCCGTTTAGTCCAGAGAAGCATTTTCTATTTTATTTTCTTTGGCATCTTCAAGCTGTAGCAAGTCTTAAGCTCTCCGCACACAATTTTATTGATCACATTGACCTATCATTGGCCAATGGGTTAAACCAGTGGATCCCAAACTTTCTCAGTTCGAGGCACCCTTGGGGTCTCCATAATTTTTTCAAGGCACCCCTAAGCCAAAATAATTACCAAGTAGTCCCCTGACTTGCTTACAACTGGCCTTGGCCGAGGCACCCCTGTGAGATCACCGCGGCACCCCAGGGAGATGCGGCGCACAGTTTGGGAACCACTGGGTTAAACAATGGACCGATCCAACCAAATTAGAGCAAATTTGATTGGCTATGGCAGAAGCCCTGTCTGGGCGGTGACCTCAATAGCCAAGTGCATAGTCGTCATCTGACGGGATGTGCAGAAGTCAGTGGGAAGCATTGCAGCTGTACACAACTTTATTGGTCTAATGTAGCCTTTCCTGTGTGCCCAACTCTCGCACTGATCCAAGTATTAAAGAGTATGTGTCCCTTACAGTTTTTTACATGCTGACCAGTGAAGGGGAGAGAGCATAGGAGATAACTGTGACCTGCACACAAGTGTATGAGTCCGCCAGCATTCTGACCAATAATTAGATCCCTGCTTGTGAATTCTCGTTAGCTGCAATGTAAGGAGACCTGAGCGTCTGTCTGATACGTTGATATGTTTTTGATTTCTGGCATTTGGTTCTCCAACAGAAAAGCATGAAATCTAGTTTTATGTTCACCACGAGTTCCACCATCAAGTCCCTGGCTTGTAGCTACTAAAGTAATAGCTACATCCAGATCAATACATATTATTCCGGCTACTGTCCCACTGGCGTTTCATATGTGTGTTTTTATTTACATTTTAACATGTGTTTGTCGAGATGAATGTATAGTTTTCAATTGTTCTGAAATGCGTCAATACGTGTAAACAAATGCACATATTGTATGGTTTCACGTGGTACAATGATTTAAAGGATAATAATCCTGCATTAACAATGCACGTGAAATACAAAATTCTCATGCCAATGTGTAGGTGTCACGCAGCCACTAATTTGAGTTCTAGTACAGGGTCAACGGTGGTGCCCGTGAAGAACGATGCTCTCTGGCCAAGCTTGTGACTGTACCAAGAACACAAAGAGATCGTCCCTTATGGAGGAGCGCAGGTCAGAAAGAGGCTTCGTTGTTAACATTGGCAATATAAGCTTTATGGTGGAGACATGTCCATTAACATAGGACTTGGGCACTATGTAGTTTGCAGGTTCTCCTCCTATTTACATCATCATCATCATCGATATTTATTTATTTATATAGCGCCACCAATTCAACAGCGCGGTACAGAGATTATTTATCATTCACCTCAGTGCCTACCCCATGGAGCTTACAGTCTAAATCCCACTCACATACAGGGCCGGATTAAGGGAATGGAGGCCCCTGGGCTAAGGGGGCCTCCATTCCCCTGTGAGGGCCCCACCCCCGTGATCCGAGCTGCCCCCAAGGCACTTACCTCCTTCTCCTGGCATTGCGGTCCTTCTCCCGGTGCAATGTACGCTCTTTACTGCAATGGTAGCCCCCGACCGATCAATAATGCCGTTGAGCACTTTCAAGGGCCCCCTGGATGCCCGAGGCCCCTGGGCTGTAGCCCAGTTAGCCCTATGGTTAATCCGGCCCTGCACACATACACAGACTAGGGTTAATTTTTTTCCAGCAGCCAATTATCCTACCAGTATGTTTTTTTTGGAGTGTGGGAGGAAATCCACACAAACACAAGAACATACAAACTCCACACAGATAAGGCCTTCGTTGGAAATCAATCTCATGACCCCAGTGCTGTGAGGCAGAAGTGCTAACCACTGAGCCACTACATGAGTTTCTTCATGGGTGCTCCTGTTTCCTCCACACTCAAAAGGCATAGGGGTATATTTACTAAACTGCGGGTTTGAAAAAGTGGAGATGTTGCCTATAGCAACCAATCAGATTCTAGCTGTCATTTTGTAGAATGCACTAAATAAATGATAACTAGAATCTGATTGGTTGCTATAGGCAACATCTCCACTTTTTCAAACCCGCAGTTTAGTAAATATACCACATAGTGGTAGGTTAATTTAACTGGTTCCTAACAAAATGAACCCTTATTTGTGTCTGAGAGGTAAGGAATATAGTTTGTATGCTGCGCAGGGTACACCCTCATTTTGCCCAGTCCTTTCCAAATGCTAATTGTTATTGATTAAATATTCTCTTGAAGTGCAGCATAATATGTAAGTGCTATATATAAAAAACATAAAACTATTACTAGATAAATAGTTTACAACGTCCCCCAGACTAGTCATGCTCACTCTTCAATTGGACGGCTTTGGTAAACATTATAGAACACAGATGCATCCTGCATGTACTGTGCAGTAGCTTTTACCGTTGCACTGACTAATACTTCTATGGAAGAGTCTTTTAAACCTGGCATTGCCCATGGAGAAAACAACAAGTTCCATATTATAAATCCCACTACTAAGAGTGTTTTATCACGCCAGGATGCAGCCTGGAACTGCAGTTATAAGTTAGATTGCTGGGTGACACTATGGTTAGTTTCGTCAGAAACCATTTAACCTACCAGTATCTTTT
Source organism: Mixophyes fleayi (assembly GCF_038048845.1). NCBI lineage: Eukaryota > Metazoa > Chordata > Amphibia > Anura > Limnodynastidae > Mixophyes > Mixophyes fleayi. The sequence goes on along the minus strand of NC_134406.1, from coordinate 261,835,561 downwards.
TGGTGTGTGGGAGGAAACTGGAGCACCTGGAGGAAACTCACGCAAACACAGGGAGAACATACAAACTCCACACAGATAGGTCTTTGGTCAGGAATCCAACTCGTGACCCCAGTGCTTTGGTACATGATGTAACTGTTATACAGATTGACAGGGGACCGTGGTAGGATTCACTGATATTAGCGTTGGTCTGTGTACCCAGAATGCCTTGCTATAAAAAGATCTGAGTCTATGAGTTTGAGGTTACAATTAAAACAGTTTTTTTACTCAAACATTGTACATACAGTCTTGTAAACCCTTTACCCCAGGATTGTTATTACATGTTATTACCTTAACTTCTGCTGAGTTAAAACGAAAGCTGCTCCCAGGGGCAGGGGAACATTGCTGAAAAGTAAGGGTTGTAAAACGGTATGAAACTTGTTTTTGTTGAGTGCGTCTTTTAATGGTTACGCTGGTTATTTGATCAGAATGTTTCATGTCCTTTTATAAATTAGATAATTGTCAGGAGCAGACGTGGAGCTTGTTTTAATAGATGGAGGTTAAGCAAATGTTCCATACCTTGTAGGTTTTGAGGTTTAACTAGTCCAGTCGTAAACATTGCTGACAATGAGGCTCCCCCCGGGACGGCTGAGGTGGTTGCTCTCAGTGCCAGAAAATCAAAGACCGACTTATGATCACTGTTTTGAGTCTTAATGTAGTAAAGTGTGTTCTAGCTCAGTGTGAGACTCTGGAACGTACTCTCGGCATTAAATCTGATGGCGTATGATTTGTGAGTATCATAACTTTGTGGTAAAATAGCTTACATTTGTGTGTAATAAGCAGACGGTAATTGAATTATATACATTTGCCTGATTATTTTTTTTTATTTTTGCCAAGTTCAGCGTTAATATCCAGCCAAGTTGTCAGAAATATGCCCTACACTAAGAAGCACACAGCGCCCGTTTCAACATTAATGTTCTAAAATTTCCAGAAATCCAAATGGATAATTTGACCTGTTAAGCCAGGTACACACTACACTGTTTTCATCCAATAATCGCTCAAACAGCCGACATACGACCGCTCATTCAAAAGTCGGGTCAGTGTGTGCAGTGACACGATGGTCGAAAGTCTGCCCAAATGGACGATTATCGCCTCATTTGGTTGGTCGTACCGTTTAATATTTTCGTTCCAATCTCGTTTCCGCTGTGTAGTGTGTATAAACTTCCGACCGATCCACAACAGTGAGTACGAAATTACAGTCATTGCTCACGACAACATGGCTGTAAAAAGTCGCTAAAGGGACGTCCGCCCTTCCCTTTCTCGTCCTAAACAAGGCTAGTGTGTATGCAGTCCATGGACCGAGCGATCGGACCATCGATCGTATGTAAAATCGCTCGGCATAAAAAGTTGGTCGAAATTTCTGTAGTGTGTACCCAGCTTTATTGAGTGAGTTGCGCTAAGTTCGCAAAACTTCTAAATATGTACACTGGAAAGTGTGTTGTATGGTTACCAAAGTCTAATTCATTTTAATTACATTCTGTAAAGTGCGCTTCACAATGGGCATAGACAAACCGAGGGGGGGGGGGGGGGCGGGGATGGATTCCTAGTACCTGGAAACCCCCCGCCAAGCCTGAGGCACTGTATAATTGAGGTGGCTGGACCCTGCTCCCGCTTCACACAGCTCTGTTTGAAAAGGGAGAGCTGCGTGCACCTAACAGTAGTACACACAGCATTGCCCATGTATATTATAGGGATAGGAAAAGTTGGAGAGCAGCCAAGCACTGTCTAATATTATAGATACGCCCCCATGCATGCTGGTCACACCCACTGGTGGCGTGGTGTGGAAACCCCTCTCTACAAATCCTGCGTTTGCCCCTGATGGGGTATACTTATTGACCATGTTGTTGTAGTTTAATTTAGATTTCTTACACAAAATACAGTGATAAATGTTTGGGCACCAAGTAATGAGGGATTACATCAATTTGGGGACATAATGGATTGGATGGACTTGATAGTAACTCAGATAGTGAAATACAACTCCCAGATTAAGTCTCACTAGGACTCCTATCCTATTAGAATTCTGTGAATCTTATAGTCTTATCTTATAAGTGACAGCTGTCACATGACCATAGTTGTTGTTTTACAGGAAGTCCTGTTTATAGGGCTGACGGTGAATGTGCATCTTCTCCCCTCTCCCCGGCCGCCTATGTCTACTAAACGGTATATTGTACTAGTTTTACCCATGAGAGAATGGTGGTCATTTAATGGTCTGAAAGATAATGTTCCATCACGCATTAAATTGATCTATTATTCCACCTCTGTGTTTCTTCATTTTAGTCAATATTTAAAAACTGTATTGCATCTAATCAAATCCTGAAAATTGATTTGTAATCTTCTTTTTCAAGGCCAAAGTGTTTTCTGTTGGTTTGTAAGAGGTGTTCTCAATAGAAGAGTTGACCTATGTGGATGTAAAAGCCATATCTCTCTATAGCACCCACGCGTTTTGGCCTCTTGACCTTCTGTGAAGCAACTAAAAGACATTGCACGCTGCACAGGTTCAGTTAAATTTCACTTTATGAAGTGGAAAGTCTATGGACTTGCAGTGCCTTTCATATTTGTGCCTTCTTGTCGCCCTAATGGATTCGTAGATGTAATCCCACATCCAGGTTTTAGTAACTGCTCCTGGGAAATTAATCTGCGTCTGCCTTTTGCGGTATTATGGATCCTTTCTTGAAATGCTCACGGTGGGAATAGTGGTGGTTCAAAATCTGTCCTAGGGGCCAACTTAGGACCCTACCCCAACCTTCATTAATTGTTTTGAAAGCTTTTTTTTTTTTTTTACATTTGGTCAAAATGAGCCTCAAAATGCGCTGTCCCAATTATCGGAACCTCCTGAGCACTCTTAAAACTCAAATATATGAGAAACGTGCAACACCTCCCCCTAAGTGGGCCTTTTCCATCCCCCCGGATCATCAATAAATCTCATCCTGTAAAATAAAATATAGACTTTGCATGACTGTGATTAACTATATGTGCCCTGCACGTACTTGGAGAGGGACAACCACGTTCTGCCCAGCCCCTTCCATACTAAGATGCTAAATTGTGCACCTCTGTAGATGCTGCCAAATTCTTGGGCTTCCATGTAGAAATGGTCCCGTCCACAAGAATATAGGTGCTCACTTAAAGAGATGGCTGCCTGCGTGTAGATGAAGGGTATACGCTGTAAATTAGATGATGCACATTCTCATATCCATAGAAAACGTTCCCATCTCAGGGGCAGTTTCAGAGAGTCCCTTCTAGCATCTCCCAGTTAGAAAAGATGAGTTTGTAGAACTAGTGTCGTTTAATATGTATTTGTGTTACTTATCTGCATAGGAATCCCCTGCTACAACTTTATTACTATTGGCATTATTAGCATCCTATGTTTATAACGCTCTGACGTATTACGCAGAGCTGTACAATGAGAGGATCGTACAAACAAATTGGGTCCAATGACGTGGAACAGATGGTAACGATGGTCCTGACCAAAGGAGCTTACAATCTAAGTAATATGGGCAGCGCGGTGGCCTAGTGGTTAGCACTCACAGCACTGGGGTCATGAGTTCAATCCCCGACCATGGCCTTAACTGTGTGGAGTTTGTATGTTCTCCCCGTGTTTGCATGGGTTTCCTCTGGGTGCTCTGGTTTCTTCCCACACTCCAAAAACATACTAGTAGGTTAATTGGCTGCTAACAAACTTACCCTAGTCTGTCTTTCTGTGTGTGTGTGTGTGTGTGTGTGTGTGTGTGTGTGTGTTAGGGAATTTAGACTGTAAGCTCCAATGGGGCAGGGACTGATGTGAGTGAGTTCTCTGTACAGCGCTGCAGAATTAGTGGCGCTATATAAATAGCTGGTGATGATGATACATAAAGTAATGGAATAATGTTTAGTAATCTTAGTGTTGTGAAGTTCTGTTCATCAGTAACCTTTCAGTCTTGGATGTTTGCAGTATATTCCCTGCAAATAGTTTCTTTAATGTTTCAAGATGCAGAACGTAAATTGTATTTGTTTGCAATTTCCTGCCTTTAAGACAAAGATCAGCTTATTTGCTTGAATGTAAATAACCGGCTTATTTTGAGATAACACAGAGACAAAACAAACCAGTTTCAAATGTCCCTGGACAATCCAAGGAGAAACCTGCAGAGATGTTTTGTAGGGAAGAGGTTTCCTTGGTTAGACAAAGTTGTCTGAGGTCATTCCCTCTGGTGCAAGGATTCCTTGGGACTTGCGAGATAGGACATGAATCACGTGAGGAAATTCCAAGAGGTGTAAGGAGCCTAAGTACATTGTTTAATGATCACAAGGAGTCTCCTGAGGCCGCAATAACAGAAATGTTCTACAACCCATGAGACGGGTTCCATCGTTCTACCAATGATGATCATTCCCGTGCCATCACTTTTTCTTACCTTAACATGACTAGGTAATGGCAGATTAACCACCATTTTACGCTATGACCATACAGCGGCACGTGGGAATCGAAATATTTTTTACAAATATCACCAACAGCCTCTGCAGAGTTGCTTCTGCTTTTCTAAACTTTTTCTTTTTGTATGCAAGAGAGATTAACATTGTATTGTATGTGTTTTTAACTTTTTATTTATTTTATTATTGGGATCGTGAAAATTAGGCTCATGATTAATGTAATTGTTTTTGATAAAAAAAAAAAAAAAAATCATACAAGTCTATACTAAGAGCTGCATCCTCTAGATGTTCAGGGTACAATTGCTGTGTCATTATACACTGGTGTATTTGTTTCTTTGCTGGTGAATGGTAAATTAGGTGGTGTTTTACTAGTTTATGCAAGTTGATAGGGGTTGTGTATTTAATTGCGAGTAATGGGGGCCAGATGCCAAGCAATCAGGTTGGACAATTTAATCATTGGCAACCTAATTGGTCCAAAGTTGCTTTGTGAGTCCAAAATAACAGAACACATCAAAAGCCTGATCTAGATCGACTTCTATCCCAGGGGGCAAAATGACAATGTGCTGACATATTTAGAGATGGGAGGGAACGCATCCTTGCTGAGGGTGTGATAGATATGTTCGACAGTTATATGGTCGACATTTATATGGTCGACATCATAATGTAGACAGGATTGGAAAGTTGTCAATAACGACATTGACAATATTATTAAATCGAGAATTCGGATCTAGACGGTATTATTAGGTCGCCAATAATATCCCTAATCCTAAAAACTAATGTTTACGTTTGAATTGTTGACCTAATAAGACGGTCAACATTTCAATTGTCGCCCTAATGTTATTGACTTTTTCAATGTCGCCCTAATGAATGTCTAGCTGTCAACCGCATACCCTTGCTGAAATCTAAATTGCAGTGTAGCAATAAAGCTGTCCAGTATTTGTGGACTACATGCAGAATCAGCCAGAATTTTTCCTGCATATAAATAAATGCATTTGGCCTTGGAACATGGTTTGTCCAGGAGCAAATTTATATCTTTTCTTTTGCTTTGCTCCCAAGCTTGTCTTCAGTTGGCCTGCTCGGTCATTGGCACGTTGGCCCCTGGACTCTGGGCCGGGAAGGCTTATAAATACGTGATTAAAGTTGACATGCGGACCTTGTGTAGCGATAAGGGGACTGTGGCATGCTAGGACAAGATTGAATCTACGGGCAGATTTAGTAACCCTGTTTTATAAAAGCTAGGGAAAGTCTTGCAGCATGGGTACTCTACATCTGTTTTTATTTCTATTCATATATCAGGATTTTAACTGTTCATTGTGTTTAATAACAAGAACATTTTGTAGTAGTTAGTGGCAAAGTTTCAAAACCAGCCACAAGTGTCTCTTGTTGCCTTGGATGCCCCTTCCAGTGTCAGCTGATGGGACATATGTAGCCCTAATTACTGGAATGAGAACATGGTAGTGCCGTGTAATCCCTGCATTTATAAGAAACGTTACATGCCAGTTGGCCTCTACAAAGCACTAATAACTGTGTTCGTCGGCAGTCCCATTGAGAGCCCTGACAGTCCGTCACTCTTCAAACTACATTTTGTATCTTGGCGCTAGTTCAACAATTACTGATTTAATAAACCAGGTTTTTTTTATATGCTCCGTGACACATCTGGCTTTAAGTGTAACAGTAAATATACAGTATGCATTCTATAGTATAGATGCTATGCTGGTGTATGGCATTGGCTGGACACCTAATGAATACACGTATGTGCATTCTCAAAAACATATTAAAGTGCAAGTAGAGTCCCTGGTTTATTCAGTACTATCTACAAAATGACAGCTAGAATCTGATTGGTTGCCACGGGCAACATCTCCATTTTTTCAAACCCGCAGGTTAGTAAATATACCCCTAGGTCGGTGAGCGCTTAGTTGCCAACTGTCCCTAAATTCCAGGGAAATTTTAAATATTTGTCCTTGAAAATGTACCTACTTGCCAGTACTGACCAGTGAACTTATTCTGTATTTTTTTTTAATTCAATTCTTACTATTTATTCTTCTTCAGGCTTTATATTGTAATATGTATTTGAGGAAATCATTCAAAATTTTAAAATGGCGCAACACTGAAGCTCAGTTTGCATTGGATGATGGTAGTTGTAGTTCATGAAGGCCCATCGAATCCGTACCGTGCATGACCTGCTCACCAGCAGGGTGACTAGTGCTGTTCCTTACCCCTCTCCTTAATTTTATGGTTTTGTGTAGCTACGCTGCATCTATAAGGAAGAAAGTTAAAGCTGATCCTCTTCCTGATCAGTTATAGTAAAGTGGTAGAGCCACTCATGTAATTCAGCCAGAGAGGGACCTTGTTTAGGAATCGGCTTACTGACCATAACAGAATGGTGCGGGGAGGAGAATTGGAATCCGGAGCATTGAAGACCGGTTCTGTAGGTTTCTTGGTATCATGAGGCAGGAAGCAAGGGTTACAGGAAAGTGTAGGACTAGATGGGCAATTAGAGCGTAACATGCAGTCTGACCATTTTATCATTTGAGGATCACATGGGAGCGCTGAATTATAGAGCAACCAGTAAGTTTCCCATGTCTCAAATGTATCACGTTGCTTTCGTTGCAGTTCTTTCAGACTCTCCCTGGATCAACACCTCGGGGTCCTGTAAGAGCAGATGTTTTGAACTTCAAGAGGCTGAACCCCCCGCGTGCCGCTGCGACAACCTCTGTAAGAGCTACAACAGCTGTTGTCAGGACTTTGACCAGCATTGCCTCAAAACAGGTATGTAACATTGCCATCTACGTCGCACACTGCCGGGGGCCAATACAGTATTATTGGAAAGCAGGTTTGTGAGCGGTGGTAGTCCGTGTTGGGGTATCGGGGTACTCTTACATCCGTTTCCCGATGACTACAATAACGACAAGAAGGACACCGAGATATACGTCCCGATGAGCATCAATGCGACAGTCCATAAATATCTACATACCATTATTTAGGTGAACGGTCTCTTCAGCAGCAATTATACCCGTCAGCTGTAAAATGCGAATAGAGAAAATCCGGCCACTGCCAACCTCGTCATTTACACTGGTCACAGTGCGATTGGCGCTGTTAAGGTGGCAGTGGGTGCACCCGACGCCTCTCTAATGTATTTGAGCACTGACTATACCCATTGCCGCCTTAAAAGCGCCAATCGCACTGTGACCAGTGTAAATGACGAGGTTGGCAGTGGCCGGATTTTCTCTATTCGCATTTTACAGCCGACGGGTATAACTGGTGCCGGGGAGACAGTTCACCTGAATAATAGTATGTAGATATTTATTCACTGTTGCATTGATGCTCATCGTGACTTTTATGTCGGTGTCCTTCTTGTCGTTTTTGTAGTCATCGCCAATACGTACCCCACCTGATTGTGAGTATGGCTGATACAATGGTCCACTAACATAAAATGACGGGTTCAGGGGTGGAACTCTACATCTCAAGGCATCCGTAGCAATGTTTGAAGGGGTGGCCTGGCGATGATGTCGGTCTTGTCGAGCCTCTGCTCAGCAGCCTATAGGGAACGGTTTAAAGGAAAAACAAGGTGGCTAGTTCCGTGACCCAGCCAAGGTAGTCCACTATGGGACCAGCCCGGGGAGGGGAGTCCCAGCCAGCCCCTGCCTGTCGCGGACCCAACTGTGCTCTGCTCTTCTAAGTGAGTCTTGAGGGCCGCTCATGCGCAGTGAAGACAGTGGCAGAACTACCATCGTGTCGACCTCCCTTTGTGTATCTCCGGACCCCACAGGAACAGCACCCCCTCCACTGGATGGGTCGGTATTTGTTGGTTGTAATTTCACCACTGGAGCTATGGCACCTATTGGCCCCTCCACTGTGCCATGCCATGAGTGGTGGCATTGTGCAGCGGTCGGCGGTGCCATGTTGACGCGAACCGCGTGGCTCTGCCCACCGTCCGTCTTCAGAGTTGGGGACGTCTTGCTTCCCAGAATAATTATAACAATTTACAGCTTTGTCTTAGAATGGTAAATTGGAAATCACTTCTTTGGACCAAAACACCTTTTTGTACAATGACCTAAGGGAGGGAAGAGGTTAATTGAAGCCAAGCATAAGTGTGGTTTTGAGATTCTGAATGTGGGAGGTGGTTGTATTTAATCTGGTCTGGTTCACCACTCTCTCTAATTAAAGAAACCACTTAATAAATACACGTTAGTCTCAATGAATGTCACTTTTTATGACGTTTTAACAGGACACAGGGCACGGTAGTAACATGTTTTTAAATCAAACAGTATTCATTTTGTTGGAGCGTGTGTAAAGGGCTAATAGGACATAAGGAGATCTGTTAGGATAGACCTTGCTAAACCTACTTGCGGCTGAGCCACTTACGCTTGCTGCAGGCATGGCATCTGCAGAACAATCCTGTGTTTATACACCCTCGTTTCCTGGCATACTCCTTGGCATACGCTGTGCATGTAGCTGGGAGACTTGGGTTTATGTATGTTCAGTCCCTAGAAGCTCATTTGATAAACCTTACATTTTTATTATCATTTTTATGTGTTTTGCTCTTGTTGTTTAATTAAGGAGCAGGGGCATTGGGCAGTGTTATGAAAGACAGGGGTCATATTTAAATAGTGCTCCAAATTTTTTCAACATTTCTTATCTGGACCCACTCAAATAACAAATGTTTCACATAATTGATCGTGTGTGTGTGTGTTTGTATCTGTACAATAATCATTTTTTACAGGCTCATAAATCATTTTCTTTGTAGCACAATGTATTGCATTAAGCAATTTTGATTACCCCAAAACAATTTTGTAGCTACAAAATATATTTTGTCAAGCTAGTGCCCTCATGAAATAAACCGCGTTATTTTGTTAGATGAAATCCATTATGTCAAATAAAGTTTATACGACGTAATCTATAAAGCACTAAAGCATTTTGTAGTGTGACACAAATTTATTTTTGTAGTATAGAAAAATCTCATATTTTTTTTCCATCTTCCATCTGGCCTCCCCCACTCCCGTCTCTCCCCCCTTCGCTCTATACTCAATGCGGCCGCAAGACTCATCTTCCTCTCACGCCTCTCCAGGGGTGGATCTAGAGAATTCTTCTACCCGGGGCGATTTAGGGGGGGGGCGATTTAGGCCCCGCCCCCTTTTTTACATCTGAGGCTGCCGGCGGCTGCATACTATGTGCAGGTCCATTCAGCAGTGACAGGTAGGGACAGTGTTCTGCCTGGCCGCTCTGATTGTGTTTAAAACACAATCAGAGCAGCCGGGCAGCACACTGTCCCTGCCTGTCACTGCCGAACGGACCTGCACATAGTGTGCAGCCACCGGCAGCAAGCCCCTGCTAGGGGGGGCGATCGTTCCTCCTCTGCCTCCCCTCTCTGCCTTGCCTTACACTGGCTCCCCTTCCCCTACAGAATCCTTTTCAAACTCCTCACCACCACTTACAGGGCTCTCTCCAACTCTACTGCCCCTTATATCTCTAACCTCCTCTCCAATCACACTCCCACCCGCTCCCTGCGCTCGGCCAATGACCGTCGCCTCTCCTCCACCCTTATCACCTCTTCCCACTCCAGAATCCAAGACTTTTCCCGTGCAGCCCCCCTACTCTGGAGCAACCTCCCTCGTTCCATCCGTCTCTCTCCTACTCTGTGCTCCTTCAAACGTGCACTCAAAACTAACCTCTTCCTCAAAGCCTACCAACCATCTAGTTAACCCCCATCTCCTCCCTTTGCTAGTCCTCCCTTCTCTCCTCTTGCCTCAACTGGCTCCTCTTGTGCCTGGTCTGTTTTCCCTCCCTTAGGATGTAAGCTCGTATGAGCAGGGCCCCCTCCCCTCCTGTCTCCATACCTGTTCTTCCGCTCCGTCTTTACTGCGTATGAATGGCTGGAGTTTCTGAAGTATTGGTACTTTTTGTTCATTGTTCTGTATGGTTTCACCCTGTATAGTCTACTGTTGGTACTGTGTGCGACGCTGCGTATACCTTGTGGCGCCTAACAAAAAAATGATGATAATAATAATAATCTTATAACACAAATTATATTTTGGGGCACAGTATAAATTCAGCAACAGTTTGTTTGTTTTTTTCTTCTTTTTTTTTTTTTTTTAACACGTTTGATTTTCTGTACAAAAACAAATTTGTAACTGAAAGATTTTGGGACTGAACAAATATATCTTGTAGCACATTCATTTATTTTTTGGTACCAAAATAATATCTTCTGTAGTGAATACACTATATTTTTGGGACATGTTTTATAGCAAAGTCTATTTTGCCATGTCAAAAGTTGAAACCTTTGTTCCTCCAGTGCAAATCTGTCGGAAAATGTACGTACACGGAGCTTACTGCACATTGTCCAGGTACAACTGTGTAGTAGTATGTATTTGGTGATACATGATCTGATTTTCATGTTAATATTTCATTTTTTAAACACTGCTGTCATTACTATTTAGAGGGGTACTTTAGAGTTCAGTCCACTTTTTCAACAAGATTGAATGACTTCAGGACTGGCTGGGCTGTCGGTCCCGTAGTGGGCTCTCCTGGGCTACCTGTATTTTTATTCCTTTAAAATGATCCTAATAGGCTGCCGAGTCGAGTCCACCTTCCCCCCCTCCCCCCACACACACCTCCCCCCACACACACCTCCCCCAGGTTAAATTTTGATAGCCAGTCCCTGAATGGCTTCATTGTAGGAAAATTTTTCAACATTATTGTAGAACATTTTTATACTGACAGACAAGAATGAATCGAAAATGCATGTGCAAAGGACTGAACAGATGTCAAAATAAAAATAACCAGCGTAAATATTGCAGAGTCGGTGTTACTTTATGGTGCAATAAATTGTTTTTATATGAATGTTAAAATATATACAGTAAAGGTATAAAAAAAATCTCAAAAAACTATAATAATACCATTGAATATAAATTGGTATCCAAGTTTCCCGGGTTCCACCAAAAAGACAGGTAAACCTTATGTAAATAATGAGCTCTGTATCCTGCAGAAACCTGATCACAGGTAAAGTGCCCGAGCTCAGATCTCGTTTGAAACGCTGTCACAATGAATAATTCTATGCTCCAAAGTGAACGGCCAGTTCACTTAATTAATGAGATGTAAATCAATAGTATATGCAAATGTCATAATAAATAATGGTCTTATTTGCGCATCATATTGGTCACAAATTTAAAATGAAAAGTAATATTAAGAGAGACATTGGTAGTGATCTCACCCGATTAGAAGTAATAGCTGTTGGGGGGGGGGGAGGAATACCCACCAAAGCAGACAGACAGCTCGCAGTTGGAATCTCTTCATGTCTATCTGGGCGGTAGTCAGCATATCTCTCAGATCTTGTAGCACAGTCTTTCTGCATGTTCATTTAAATAAGATAAAAAGACGGAAATCAAGATCAATAAAAACCTACTTCTTGGGCTCAACCACAGATATAATGTGACTGACGCGTTTCATCAGGGCAGATATAACTTTCTCAAAGATCAGCACCATTTCAACCTCTGGATGAAGTAGAATTAAAATTCTTGAATTGGAATACTGTTTTCCTTTTCGCCATATCAACTGTTTGAAGAGTTTCAGAGGTGGCAGCATTGTCCTGCAAGTCTCCTCTTATTATTTTTCCATGAGGATAGAACGGTCCTTCCTGTCAGCCTAAAGTGGTTTCTAGATTACACCTTAAATCGGATATAGTGATTCCGTCCGTGGTCCATGGGAGGTCTTCAGACTGTGAGGTCTCTCTTCAATATCTGGATGTGGTCAGAGATTTGAGGGCCGATGTTCAACGAACTAACAGAGAGTCCTTTGTTCCTGTACGAAGCCCATAAAGGACCACAAGCATCCAAAATATCATTTGCTAGATGGATTACGTTGGCTCCTGCCACGTGGTCGTTGAGGGCCTCCTGGACGGCTCGGCATGGGGACTCTGCTGAGCAGCTGTGTCGGGCTGCCACCTGGTCCTCGGTTCACACATTTACCAAATGTTATAGGTTTAATGTGTTTGCATCTAAGGATGCCGGTTTCGGGCGGAAGATGCTCTGAGCGTAAAATCCACCCTTGGTGGTGGCTCGGGGATGTCCCCAATGTCCGGAGTCATCAAATCGGATAAAAGAGAAAATAAGATGTTATAAACCCTTTACTCTTGGTCTACAGGGGGGACCTCAATGCCCACCCTTTTACGTTTTGGTTGTCCATTCCTTGTTTTTTGTGTTTCTCCTACTCTGTCCTGCGGGGCTTAATTAAACAAAAAACTGATTGCTCTGGCAGGCACGGGGTATGGAGGGGTAAGGGAAGGAGCTGCAGTTAAACATTAACATTCAAAATGCCCTTGCTCCTGGCTGCACTGAATGCCAAAATATCTGGTGGACTAATGGACTAAGAGAAAAGGATTTAACGTTTTAAATCTTATTTTTTTTTTTATATATATATTTTAATAGTCTTGGTTTTGTATTCCTTTAATTACCACATGTCTTGCATGAATTCTTGATTTGATTTGTATTCCAATAAGTCCAATAGCAAAATATATACTATGTATTATATATTTTTTTTCAGCACGTGACTGGAGCTGTACAAAGGAACGTTGCGGAGAAACGCGTAGTGAAGACAGCGCCTGTCACTGCTCTGATGATTGCCTGACTAAGGGCGACTGTTGTACGGACTATCTGGTATCATGCCAAGGTTACTTGCTCTTTTCTGTCACCTCAGTTCGCTTTGGCTTATAGAGAATGAAGGTTTAATAAGAAATCTTTTTAGTGGGGTTTTAGTGGATATGTTTAAATACAGTAACTGCGTTATTTGCAGTTGTTCCGTTTCGCTATTTCAAGTGCTCTTTAATTCTGTCAATTCTCAACAACCAAAAAAAACCTCTGACCACTCACAAGCTTATAACGTAATTCAATTTGTAAGATGATTACGGTACTTGGAGAGTGTAATCACTTACAGTTGACGGTTGTTCATTTAAAAAAAATATTAGCAAAATTTATATAATTACAATGACATTAGTGGATTAAATATTGTTAAACAAGACACAATGTTATAGTGCCTAACCTAACATTATTTGACTATTTAGAAGAGCTGTTTCAATGCTTTTTTCTAATGGCAATTTTTTTTTTCTCCTTCACCCCCCCCCAATATTTTGTTTTAACCTTTAGAGAAGACTCATTGGGTAGAAGATACCTGTGACGAAATAAAACATCCAGAATGTCCAGCAGGGTAAATATCTGTTTTAGATTGTGTTGTTTGTAATCCTTAAAGCCATTTAAATAGAATGTTAGCTTTGAGGTCAATGAACTGTTTAACTGTTTGCTGGCTAAATGTACTAAAGGGAATGTAAATATGTAAATGGAACGTCACTAGTCTTGGGCAAAATAAAAGCAAGGAGTCGTCTTCTGGGACTGCAGCTCAACCCTAGATTAGGAGTTTTCTAGGAGCCTGGAGGCGACCGTTCAGCGCTGCCTTCCTTAGGAGACCTGTTGACGGTAAATGATGATGTCATAGAATTTTCCTAATGCAGAAACGCGTAGCGAAGCGTTTTTTTCTGAACACTGTATGCAAGAAACACGGAGACAGGAACCAAATGGCCTGGCTTCGGCCCCTATCTCTGGTCCCCCAGTCTTTTATTGAAAGCAGTTGTCTGTGCTTTACGTTGGACTAAATATGGTTGTCTACTTAAGTATATTTTGGTAAATTAAACTAAAAAAAAAACCAATGTTAGTGATCTATATTCTAGTGTACAAGTCCTATTTCTTAAATTAGTTGGCATTCACAATCATTTTTGCAAAATGAGGATGATGACATCACACAAACCATGCCTTGGGTCTTAACCGAAATGTTAAGAAGCACCGTTACGACCCTTAAAGACGGCGCTGCTTTTAGTCTCTGAATGTAGGTCTTCCCAAAACTTTCAGAGCATTCTCTCAAGCAAATGTGGAGCTCAGCAGTTCTTGTATGTAAACTTCTAGTAAAGGGAAAATCGGTGCCAAATGCAAGGTCATACAGAGGGTATCCAAAGATTGCAATTAATCAAGTGACTAGAGTTTCGGAGAACAATTGTTGCATTCATTGTTCTATTAAGAACAGATTTTCTCATGATCCATCCTGCGTCCATTATTTCCTCCAGGTTTGCTCGCCCTCCTTTGATCATCTTTTCGGTGGATGGGTTTCGTGCTTCGTATATGAAAGCCGGAAAAGATATTTTGCCCAATATTCACAAACTAAGTAGGTGAATTAGAATACATGTGTTTCTTGTTTCCGTTTCCAACATGAACCTATCGGCTTTTCTCTCCTCTCATACAGATTCCTTTAGATCTTTTATATTGATACTTGATCAAATAACATCTTTATTATATAATTCCTTCGCTGCCCCTTTTATCTTGATGTCAAGATTTTTCATATCTAGGCTATTGCAAAATTGTGAATAGGTGCCAGATATGTACACTATATTGCAAAGTAGACAAACGTATTCAGATGTTATACTGGAGTAATTTTCTTTGTTTTTTTGTTTTGCTATTTGGGGGATAAGAATAGGGTAACTAGGTTAAGTTCCACCAGCAAGATTTGGGGAATGAGATCTTCACACAGGAACACAAGCTTATTCTACCTTCTTAACGGAGAAGGATTAAGACCCCATGTGGCCCAGGGTAATTACTGGTTTGGGTCTACTTCTCCTCTCCATTTGTCAAAACAACCTCAAAAATATAATGGGTTAGGACAGTGGTTCCCAAACTGTGTGCCGCAGCTCCCTGGGATGCCGCGGCTAGGGCCAGTGGTAAGCAAGGTGGGGGCAACTTGGAGACCCTAAGGGTGCCTCGAACTGAGGAAATTTGGGATCCACTGGGTTAGGGTAAGAACCCCATCCCCCAGCTTTTGAGGCAACTTAAAAGTGGAGTCCCTGGTACCTTAGATTGATATAGGAAAGCTGACCGTTAAAAGATGTGTTTTGCATGTTCAGAAGTTTTGGGTTTATCCTTTCATAATTATATTTACCTAATAATTCAGGGTGTAGGCTTCTGGCCATGTGGCATGCCTAAAATAGCACAGGGGTGCAACGACAAATCTTCTATATGTGCAATGTCCAACCCATCCAACTAGTTTCTGTCTGTTGTAGGAAAACTATCCCATTTTCACGTATTTTACACATCACCATGATTTCAGATGACCTTAAACACCTAGGGCCTGATTCATTAAGGATCTTAAATTAAGAAGTTTCTTATTTCAGTCTCCTGGATAAAACCATGTTACAATGCAAGGGGGGCAAATTCGTATTCTGTTTTG
Source organism: Mixophyes fleayi (assembly GCF_038048845.1). Taxonomy (NCBI): domain Eukaryota; kingdom Metazoa; phylum Chordata; class Amphibia; order Anura; family Limnodynastidae; genus Mixophyes; species Mixophyes fleayi. Next base: position 261,819,865 of record NC_134406.1, on the reverse strand, counting down.
CACATAAGTTAAATACTGACTGTTTTTTCATGTAAATAGGTGAATAGGTCCCGATACGTACACTGTGCAAGCAATAGAGAGGGAGGGGCAACCAGCTGTGTCCACAGCGATTAAGAACGGTCAGATATGCACATCATCCACTGTAAAATGTACTCTTTCTAGGTTACACATTGCACTGTACTCTAAAAATAGGTATATAGCCTGCAAATTGATTCTTGCGGCGTTGCAGCATCATTTGCACCCTGCATATGCTAATAAGTAATCCTAAGTTTCATTAACAAATAATTAAGATGTGTTAATGACAGTGTAGCAGGAGATCCTCAACTGCTAGAATCTTTTCACAAGATGTTCACCTTTAGCAGCCCCCTTTCCAAGGAACAAATTATGTTCCTCAGTACTCGGTTGCCCCCAGGAATCAAGCTTTGGTTCTAGCAGTTGTTGATCCAGCACCTGCTGCCCGGTGGAGTGGATGGAACACCGTAGGAGGTAGTGAGCAACCAGGATGTTGTTGCCAGAATGGAGTCAGACAGAACCGGGTTACTGCAGAATAGTCTGGCACTTGTCTGATGGAGTGGGCAGCTCATTTCAGCAGGTAGTGAGCAATCAGAATATGTTTGATAGAACTCAGGGATCAGGAGTAGCGAAGACAGCAGAATCATTTAAACAAGCCAGGGGCAAGTGCAGGTAGAGATCTGAGAGCAAATTGGTTTAACAAAACCAAGAGTCAGGAGTGGAGAAAACAGCAGAATCCTTAGAACAGTCCGGGTCAATAACATAGAACAGGTCAGGATATAAGGTACACTATGTTAAGCGGGAACTATCGCCAGCATTGGTATGCTGCCCGGAAGAGGTTTATAAAGGCAGCAGCACCACCAATCAGAACTGCAGGGTAATTAGCTGCATGGGTGTGGTAAGTAATAGCACAGCTGCCAGACTGGGAGCTAAAGAGAAGCTTGTTGCTGTTTACCTAGCAACCAGCTGAACTGCAGGATAGATCCTACACATGGTTGCCGATGAAATGCACAGCTAACCACTAAGATAAACAGGATAGAACCTATTTCTTAACAAGTTGTAACATTTACTAGCTATAGGCAACATTAGTATTCGGCAAAGCTATATATCGGCAAAATTGGTTTCAAATTCTATTTAACTACCAAAAATCTACTGCAATTTGTTGACTTGCTATCCTAAAGGAAGCTGACAGAAGGCAGCTGCCTAGGGGAAAATTGGCTCCATATTGTCGGTGGACGTGGTTTCGTCTGTTCACCACAGATGAATGCATAAAGTACACTGACTATGTGATGAGTGGGTGGAACTAAATACAGACTGCGCCCTTCACTATTGTATGCATCCAGACTTTGGAGTGCAGGGAATCGAAACAGGGCGCGTGATCGTGTTGCATTGGGGGCGTGTCCACTTCATGATGGAGGTGTGGCCACAGCCCCTGACCACTCATTCACTTGCCATTGGTACCTCCCAACTTCCTGACCCACAGGACAAAGCTCTCCCGACCACCGGGACCGAGCCCTCAAGTCCCAATCGTCCCAACTATATTGGGACTGTTGGAAGGTAAGCTATTATACTTACACCCAGATAAATTGCTCTCAACATAATTTCTCGCAATGTAGTTCTGTCTATGTGCATAATTTTACAGCAGAAAACTATATTAGTGTACATTTTATTATGTTGTGTACAATGTCTGACTTGAGTGTATTAGAAGTAAGACTGTAAGCTCAAATGAGGCAGGAACTTAAATATTCAAAGTACACCGCTGTGTAATATGGTGGCGTAATATAAATATATGATAATAAATAAGTATAATTTATTTTTGTATCTGTTATTTTAAATAGGAACGTGTGGAACTCATTCTCCTTATATGAGACCTGTATATCCAACAAAAACCTTCCCGAATTTGTATACACTAGCAACGGTAACTATGGACATGTTTTTGTTTTTTTTGTCCATATAAAAGATAACTAAATAAGTAGTAATGGTGAATGACTGTTATTACAATCAAGGGCACAATCAGAAATGTAGGGGGAAGATCATGCAATGTTTTTATAAATGAAGGGGCAAAGCAAATATGTAATCTATTATTTCCTGTTTTGTTTTTTTTAATCTAAGGGACTGTACCCTGAATCTCATGGGATTGTTGGAAATTCTATGTATGATCCTGTTTTTAACGCTTCCTTCAACCTTCGAACCCGAGAGAAATTCAATCACAGATGGTGGGGAGGACAACCAGTAAGTATCTAGTGTGACAGAAACGCTGGCAAAATTATTGATGGGCTGTATGTAAGTTCCAGATTTCTGACCTATGTGTTTGATCATCAGTGAAAATTGTTAGTATTGGAAAGATCAGCTTCCAAAAGCTTTGGGCTCGAGTAAGAGCTGGATGAAGGGTTCCCTGGAGTGAATGGAGAGAGAGGGAGTGCCTCCATTCATTAGGTCAATTTTGGGACTTCTGACTGGCCAGTCAGACAGCAGGATAATTAATAGTTGCACCTGCGAGATGTCGTATAAAAGCTCAGTCACACACTGTCATTACCTGGGGAAAGAAGCCAGAATCCTCCATAGAGAGAAATACTGCTATTTGTTTATAATACTAAACTGAACATTTGCCATTTGTTTGTGAACTGGACATTTAGTCCATCCACACTTAGAAAAGAATTGCCTAATATATTAGTTAAAGCTGCTCAGGCCAGGACTTTTTATGGCTGCTGTGGGGAAAACTGTCCCGTCTACCTTAGGAAACGGCATCTGTAGCTCTTATCTCGCAAAACTAGCTATGTACAAATATGAGTGATGTACCACAGGTGGATGGCCTCTGATTCTAACATTCACTAAACCCCAAAATGTATTATTTTTTTTTCCCAATCAACTGAGAAGGTAAAATCAATTATTCACTGTTAAATTGATATTCCCTTTCAGTTCTGTTAAATTGCAAAGCGTTTCCTCCCCACTCCATTACAGGAAGCTGAAGCTCCTCCCATATCTGAGGGCCATGTTTACAAATGGCAAAGTGGCCAAAACGGTGTGTGTTGATTTCCGCCAAACTGAATGGGTGTGTGGAGAAAGATTGCTGTTTTTGCAGTGGCAGATAAATTTCTCTCAACTGTCCCGCTTTTGGTGGGCTAGTCCCACTGAGCAGGACTTTTTGTCCCAATTCCAGGACAATTGGGAGATGTGTGCCACTAACGGGTGTCCCTTCAATGCCGTTGAGTTTTTAGCTTAGGGGAAGAGGGCGGCCCAGAGTTTAAGAAGCAATGGGCATTCCTCCAGGTGATGTGACCCTTCCCAAGGCGATGCGTCCATGGCCCCATTTTGCGTATCAATTCCCCCTTTTCATGCACATTGTCCCGATTGGGTAAATCTAGAAGTTGGGAGATATGATAGGTGCAGTTAGGTAGAGCAAGAACATTCCTTGTCAAATATGGAGTACGCCCACTAGTGGCCAAGTTCTGTAGAGCAGTGTGCAAATTAGATTTCGTTTTGCACCGCGAGGTTATGAAAATGAGATAAAATGGGTAGAATGTGTTCCTTGCTTTGCTAAAGAGGATACGGCGATAATTGCTCCTCCATCAAAACTTGACTTTTTCACCAGCTTTGAGCTGTGTCTCATGCGCAACATCGCACGCATTCAGCCCTTCCTCTCCCAAGATGCCACTAAAGCTCTTGTCCACTCTCTTATTATCTCCCGCTTGGACTACTGCAACCTCCTCCTTACTGGCCTTCCCCGCTCTCATCTTGCCCCCCTTCGCTCCGTACTCAATGCAGCCGCTCGGCTCATTTTCCTTTCTCGCCGCTCCTCTTCTGTCTCCCCCTCTACCAATCCCTTCACTGGCTCCCCATCCCCTACAGAATCGTGTTCAAGCTCCTTACACTTTCAAGGCCCTCTCCAACTCCACTGCTCCCTACATCTCCAACCTCATCTCCCCTAATGCTCCATCCCGCCCTCTGCGTTCGGCCAATGACCGTCGCCTCTCTTCCCCCCTGGTTACCTCCTCCCACGCTCACATCCAAGACTTCTCCCGTGCTGCCCCCCTCCATTGGAACCAGCTCACCCGCTCCATTTAGAACTTCCCCCAACTTGCCCAGCTTCAAACGGGCCCTAAAAACCCACCTCTTCCTCAAAGCCTTCCAGTCCCCCACTTAACTGCCCTCCTGCCCTCCCTTCTGTCCCCCTCCTACCTCCCTCCTCATCGTTTTTCTCTTCCCCCACCCCTCCCTCCGTCCCTGCCTCCACTCTCCCCCTTTCCTCCTCCCACCCTTGCGTCTCTGTCCGTCCCACCCTCCCCTTAGATTGTACGCTCCTTCGAGCAGGGCCTCCTCTCCTCCTGTTCTCCACCACCTTAACTCTGCTCTCCAGCTCCTTGTCTCTTCCTTGAGGTCCTTCTGCCCCTCTTCCCCTCTCGCTTCCCCGATGGGGGCTCTCACCTTTCATCTAGCTGTACTTTAAGCTTCTGAGTTACGGTGCTTCTTGTTAACTGTACCGTGCTGTCTTACCCTGTACTGTATTTCTGTCTGTCCCTGTACGGTGCTACGGATACCTAGTGGCGCATTATTAATAAAAATTAATAATAATAATAATCCAACCATTTTTAAAGGTACAAATTTGCTAGTTGCACTTTGGCCAATGTTTTAATGGGGGAAACGTCAAATGCGCAGGAGTGACACAAGTATTAAACATTGTAAAGTATTAAAGAAATAAGGTTAAATGGAAAACTGTAATTTTAATAAAAATCTTGGGTACTTCTATTTAGGTGTCTCTTGAGAGCGGAGTTGTAGATGGGCATTTTGAAGTCCTCTGGGCAAACCATCTAGATGAGCTAGTAGAAGACCAAAGCGGTTCTCTGCGAGCATCCAGTGCTCTTCATAAAATAAGGTCAGAAGACTGCAGTCGTTTGAGCTGCTGTGACAACTCTGGCCTTGCCCCTTGGATAGGAATCCACCAAATCAGAGTGTTTCTGAAAACTCTGCCAAACTGTTAGTCGCACTCTGCTCTGTTAGCGAAGCACCTCCCTCCTAATATGGCATTGTTTACAAAAGAGTGAAAGAGAGAGCATATTTATTTAATGTAACACACTCCATTTATTTATTATTTCATGCGTGTTATTCAATGGTCAGCCTTTCGTGTGAATTAATATCAAGTTGTGGCTTTACTTACTATTTAAGAGCAAGTGAACAGACTTGGAAATGCACAAAGGGTGCCTAATGAATTTAGAAATATACTGGAATGAGTTTTGTATATGTGGAAAGACCATAATATAAATAGTGTAAAATAATTTTGGTGTCCTACTAGTTGGAATTAAATGCTTACAAGTTTTTTAAATATATTTTCCAGATTTGGATTACGTCTGCTAAACAAGGGGTGAAGGCAGCTACATTCTTCTGGCCTGTGTAAGTCGTCATAATATATTTATTACTGTACCTGTAATGAAAGTGATAGCAAATTAGAATATCTGTCAAACCTAACATTTTCATAGGTAACATATATATTTTTTATTTATTTTACTTTTTATCTGTTTGCCTATATGTCAGACTTTAATAAGGTAAATGTACTTACTGTATAAAGCAAATATTTTGTCCTGGATTTGCTATTACTATAAGTGCGCTCATCTGTATTTTTGTTTTCACTATTTTAGGGTCATTCCTCAACAGCGTAGAATCTTGACAATCCTGCAGTGGTTGCACTTGCCAGCAAATGAAAGGTATTCTATATTTCACCCATATGCTAATGTATTAACTGTGCAGATATTCTCAGTGTAATGTACCCAGATAATCTTTATTACAACGTTTCAATTAAAAGCAAAATCGCAAGTTTTTCAAGCAACATTGGAAGGGAATCCCTACAAGTAATAGATGAGGAGAGGGGAGCAAGGAAGAATTGGTGGTAGTGGACATAGTGGGAAAGTATTAAAATTGGGAAGTGGGATTTTTTTTTAATTTTTTTTAAAGTTTGTCCCTGACATTTCTAGGTAGTAAAGCTGGGTACACACTACACTGTTTTCGTCCAATAATCGGCTCAAACAGCCGACATACGACCGCTCGTTCAAAAGTCGGGTCAGTGTGTGCAGTGACACGATGGTCGAAAGTCTGCCCAAATGGACGATTGTCGCCTCATTTGGTTGGTTGTACCGTTTAATATTTTCGTTCCAATCTCGTTTCCGCCGTGTAGTGTGTATAAACTTCCGACCGATCCACAACAGTGAGTACGAAATTAGTCATTGCTCACGACAACATGGCTGTAAAAAGTCGTCCTAAACAAGGCTAGTGTGTATGCAGTCCATGGACCGAGCGATCGGAACATGGATCGCATGTAAAATCGGTCGGCATAAAAAGTTGGTCGAAATTTCTGTAGTGTGTACCCGGCTTTACCTGGAACGGGTAGCAAATATTTTATGTAACAATGTTCAAGTGTGTAGACTTATAAAGCCTGTCTCAACCCATCTGTAACTAGTGTCACATTGTATAGTGGTAGAAGCAATTGTTATTGCCCATAAGTAGCTTACATCAAAGTGAGTGAACACTCATCATCATCATCATCACTTATTTAAATAGAGCCAACAGATTCTGTAGCGCTTTACAATTGGGAAAAAACAGTAATAAAGCAATACTGGGTAATACATACATACGTGGAGGTAAGAGGGCCCTGCTCGCAAGCTTACAATCTACGGGACAATGGTTTGATGCACAAGCCTAAATGCTACATCATATTAAATATTTGTTCAGCTAGAACGCAAAGATTACAAAGTATTTAGTGGGCTGTATGCTCAGTCACACAACTATGTTGGTCAGAGGGTTGTTGTCTTGTGTTAGCTGTGTAGAGGGTGGTAATAGGGTAACCTAGAGAGATTGAGGGTGGTAAAGGAATACTATAAGCATGTCTGAAGAGATGGGTTTTCAGAGAACGCTTAAAGGTTTGAAGACTAGAGGAAAAAAGTCTTATTGTGCGAGGGACTGAATTCCATAAAGTGGGTGCAGCCCGAAAAAAGTCCTGTAACAGAGAATGGGAGGATGTGGTAGACTGTAATTATCCATAAATGATTGCCCTGGGGAGTAAAGTGTTGATATTTCTGCATGATCTCTGACTGCCATAAAATATACCCCTGTGTGGCTTCATAAATTACTTTTGTGCTAAATTATTTTGCTGTGATTTTTTTTTTTTATTTTTTTTTTTTGTTTTATAACATACAGTTTTTTCTGTTTATTGATTGTGTCGTACAATTTATAAACATCTGGTTTCATGGTAATGTAATTTTAGGCCTTATGTGTATGCAATTTACTCAGAGCAGCCAGATCAAACTGGACACCGGTATGGACCATTCAGCAACGAGGTTAGTATTGATTTTATGAAAGCCTAATTAATTCCGAGGCATCGTCATTGTGTGTTCTATAATATTTTTGAGAAGTGTGTGTATATAGATATATAAAATATCTTGGACTGTCTGATGCTAGCACTGAATGAATGAGATGTATTTTTCTCTTGCCAACTTCTGCTTGATTTCTATACAATAGTTCCTACGCTTTTCCTTTTAAAGCACAGCTGTCATATCTCGAAACCACTGCTCTATAGCAGTCTGTGATGGGGTAATGGCTGCTTTCTACTGCCAAGTCCTAAAATTGCTCAAATGCTATACTGGTCTTGGGCAAAGGACACAACAAGGAGGTCTATAAATGCATAACACATTGGTGAGACATTTACTAAAACCATGACACAGCAGGAATTATCAATTTATTTCTGATACATTGTCTCCTACTTGTATGACATTTATGAAACTCTTTTATAAATCTGTAGCTCATTTGTTTCTATATTTTAAGGCCAACTCCACCTGTCCTATACCAATTCTATACTCTCATTTAGTGTACACATTTTGGAGTGGCTCAAAAAGGGGGCAAACATTTATAAGAAGTATCCTCTGTTTTTGTTAAATATGTAGCAAGCTCAGATATGGAGAAGTCCTGTTCAAATCCTGTCCTTTTGTTTTAGGGACAGGACTTGAAAGAAATTGCACAAATCACAGAGAAAAAGAAAAGTATCTTCAGCTATAAATAAGTTGCATTGTTTGCGCAATGTTTTTGTGTTTGTTTTCTGCCGCACAAACTTTTGTGATGGGTATATTGCTGATGCTGCGATGCAGGTAATTGATGACAACCATCCAGTGATCTCCCTTATAGCGGGGAACTGCTTATTGCACTGAAGAGACTGAATCTGGATTTAACTTGGCTTTCATTCTAGATTGGCAGAGCCGAGAGCAATGCTGACGTACATTGCATCTGTTTGTGACAAAATGCATAAAAATATTAATTTTAATGTTTCAGTAGCAAACAATAAATGTGGTTTTGTTCTGACACGTTTAATGTTTACTGTAATTTCTAAAAGTAAAGAAATGTTATAATTAATTTTAAAAAGTTTAGTATATTTCTATCTTGCCTGCATCGGTTTAATTTTTGAACACTCTCTCTTATATTTTCTCCTTTTCCTGCAGTTGGTTAATCAGCTGAAGGATATTGACGTAATAGTTGGCATGTTAATGGATGGATTAAAACAAATGAATCTGCATCGATGTGTCAATATCCTTTTTGTCGGAGATCATGGTAGCTATTTATTTTCTTATGTTTATATTCTCTTATGTTGTGATCAACAATTCTTACTAAATGGTTTCAACTGCTTTTGCCACGGCTACCCAATGCCTGATCAAATTTTAAAGTCCTTGTTTTAATAGAACATTTATATTCTTCATTTTACATGTTCTACATTTTTTGTTACAATTTGTGCTTATTGCACCGGAGCGGATTAGTCCGTGACACAGTTTGTAAATCTCTGCTCATGTCTTTACTTGTTTATCTCAAACTTGATATTGTCAAAATTTCTTGGCTCAGGTAAAGTGAACTCGGTAGTTTTTGTGTTCTCGGGGTAAAGATCTCTGGCTTCCAGCAGTGACTCGATTTATCCAGCTGGGGCGATTTAATAGCTTCAAAATTCCACGTCTGTCAGACTTGCTTTGATTACATTTTGATGTTTTAATTAAAAAAAGCTAAGGCTTTTTCCAAGATTTCAAGCTGGACTATGAACCCTGTCATTGGATGTTACTGATTTTATTTTCAGGCAGTCGGCAACTAGAACAAACTGTACTTTCGGATCGCAGCTGTCTTGGTGAAACTTAGGATGATCAGGAACATTTCATTTGCACAGCAGAGTCTGAGTTGAAGCTGTTATCACCAACATTCTAATTGTAGTTCTGTGTTCTAACACGTTTTGTTGATGTCCATAGTAATGCCACGAGGTCAAAGTGAATCGATAGGCTATACTAGGAATATTTGTTGAGCTTACAAAATATCTGCAACCACTTTGCAAGGGATAGGTACACTTGAGTTCATGGAGGTTTTAGAGCAGGCCTGTCCAACATGGTCTTGTAAAACTACAAATCCCACCATGCCCTGCCAGCATTAAGGGAAGGGGGGCCCCTGGGCTAAGGGTACTGTGAGGGCCCCCCCACCAACACTCCCTGTAGTAATTACGCAGCGCGTTGTAATCTCCTTACTGAGGAGATCTCGTGAGAGTGATTCTATGACTCCGTCTCACTCTCACAAGATCTCCTCAGTAAGGAAATTACTGCACGCCGCGTAAGTACTACAGTGACAGCAGGCTGCTAACAGCATAACATTTGCTGTTAGCTGCCTGTCATTCTCCTTGAACAGATGACAGTCGGAGCCGGGGGCGGGGACACCCCCCAACCCAATGAATGCCAGTGGACCCCCCAGCTGCCCGAGGCCCCTGGGCTGTAGCCCCTTTAGCCCTATTGTTAATCTGCCTCTGCCTGCCAGCTATCTGCTGGCAAAGCCTACTGGGACTTGTAGTTTCACAACACCTGGAGAGCCACAGGTTGACCAGGCCCATTCTAGAGTGCCGGCCTACATGCTTAGAGACAGGAAATCTGGTGTGCATAGGAAAATATCTTCCCTCATGTTTACCTTAAGTATCTTGATTCCTGATATACGCCAAAAACTTTTACAAATATATTACTAGTAGCTTAGAAATAACTTATATTTTAGTGGTCCTTCAAGGTATATGGTGTCCACACACTTCCTTGACATTCTTTCTCTTTCCAAGTCATGGATTTCACTTCTTTTTTTTTTATCGTCCCCAGGCATGGAGGAAGCAACTTGCGAAAGGGCTGAATATTTAAATACGTATTTGAACAATGTGGATGATTTCGCTTTATTACCTGGAACATTAGGACGCATGCGGTCTAAGGTCAATGTTCCTAAACGTAAGTTGAGTGGTTTCTTTTCAGAGATTCTTAATAACAAGTTCAAAACGTGCACAAGGAAAAGTGAATGCTCATTAAATCAATTTGCTTCTTTTAGTTCTATATCGCTTACAAGCAAATCTATTATTATAACCCAGTTGTTTTATATAGGTTACGTTTTATGCACAGGATTACTTGTCACGTACTCTGGAAATAGTCATCGTATTACTAGACTCCTAAGACCACTCGTGTTATTTTCAAGATGGACTGTTCAATACAGAGTGTTATCTGTAGCAAATAACTGAAAATTAACTAAACAAGCCAATACACATGGTGCTCCGGGCCCTTGAGCCCAACGGTGAACTGAAACGATTGTCTATACTTCTAAATACACACACGTGGCTAAATCTGAAAGGTGGGCTAAATGTATGTATCCAACAAGACAGAAGATGATTGCATTCACTGTGAAATGCATTCATCACCCGACAGTATCCGTCTAGACCAACACTTCACTACTCCTCAAATGTACATTGGGATCAGTATTCCTTTAGACCCATGTATCATCATCGCCATTTATTTATATAGTGCCACTAATTCCGCAGCGCTGTACAGAGAACTCACTCACATCAGTCCCTGCCCCATTGGAGCTTACAATCTAAATTTCCTAACATAGACAGACAGACACAGACTAGGGTCAATTTGTTAGCAGTCAATTAACTACTAGTATGTTTTTGGAGTGTGGGAGGAAACCAAAGCACCCGGAGGAAACCCACGCAAACACGGGGAGAACATACAAACTCCACACAGATAAGGCCATGGTCGGGAATTGAACTCATGACCCCAGTGCTGTGAGGCAGAAGTGCTAACTACTGAGCCACCATGCTGCAATTTGCAGCCAACTGGGTCTAAGATGGCATATTGGCTCTGCAAAGAAACGGGGGTTGAGGCTGCTCAGCTAGGAATATTTTAAAAGGAAAACAATGCAGGTGACCCAGCCCAAGGTAGCGCACTATTGGACCGTCCCGGGCGGGAGTCAGATGCCCTCTAGCACCCAACCAACCCTTGGTGCCAAGAGTCCGCTCACCATTGCCAGACAGTATTGCTGGGAAAGTGGGCACTGCCCAGCTACCTGGTGAATATTTTGTGATAAATTGGGTGAGAATCTACCTTCTATGGTGTATGCTTCCTATAGTGTACAGAAGTTTTGTGCAAATATCTGAAGAGAGCAAGAGATATGTTGTCGTTCAAATAGCTTTGTTTTCCATGTACAATGTTGCTTTACATGAATATCTGAGCAGGGATGGGAGGAGTAGTGACCTCCTTTCCCACTTTGCGTTTTTCTCATCCGCTTCGGTAAATTGAATTGAACCTGGGCCTTGCCGTAAAGCCTAATGGTCTTGTTAAGATTCTCATTTTTTTTTCATTTTGTTTACGGAGTCCCTTTCAGCCCATACGCACTGGAAACCCCAACTTGCAGAGTTGAGCACTCCGTTGATAAGATTGCTTTCTATTCGGACGATTTGCTGCTTTTCTTCACAAACCTCACGCTATTGGCTAATTTAAATGCTGGCCACTTTTGAGCTCTTTATATTTTAAAATATCAACCCAACCTAGTCAGAAGCAGGGAACATCTCGCCACCTTGAGTTGCTATATTTTTTTATTTTTTAGGTAAAAAAAAATATTTTTTACTGGTACAGTTTACAGATGTGTAGATGGTTTTTTTCTTTTTAAGGCAGTAGGTGTAGTAATTTTGCACAACTGCTTGATTTCTAATCGTTACATAGCTATAAACACGTCATTAGTCTGCTGGCAGGATGTAGCGCTGAAATTATTAATCTGTCTTATCCTGTGCTGATAGTGTGGCTCAATGATCCAACCCAAGTTCTTAATTTGTTATTCTCCTTAAACCGAGAACAAAAGTCATATTATTCTAGAGGTTATAGAGTAGATTTATCAAACCTTCTTAAAAGGAAAATTGGAGGTGTTGCCCATAGCAACCACTCAGATCCTAGCTATCATTTATCTAGTCCATTCTAGAAAACGATAGTTAGAATCTGGTTGCCATTGGCAACACCTCCACATTTTTCCTTTTTGGAAAGATTGGTAAATTTACTTTTATGTAAATCTTGCAGATTTTGGAATTGTGTTTTAAATTATGATTCCAGAGTCATGTGACCTTGACCATTCATGATGGTACATGCCATTCCTTACTGGTATGGTGGCATAATTGTGGAGAGGCAGATACTGTATATAAGCAGGCACTTCGTCTTCCAGATCAGTGTTGCAATAAAGCTGTAAAAAACACACAGAAGAGAAAAATGTTGGGCACGTGCCGTGCCCGTGCACATGGCAGTAAAGGTGATCAGCATGGGAGAGAGAGACGTGTGTACTGTCATGTCTGTACTAGAAACATTGACAATAGTGGTAAGTAAAACTTCCATTTTCAATGCATTACAAACACTCAATGCATTGAAAATAGAATGCTATTCAATATATCATTTCAGCATAAGCCACTTATACATTATTATATGCTAGTGGTTATGTGCATTAAAAGTTACGATCTGGTGTGTACTTTGGATTTCTCACAAGTTTAATATGATGCATAATAACATATTCAGGGACATTTATGAAGTTTGGTGAATAAGTGCTGTAACCATAGCAACCAATCAGGGACAGAACACTACATCAACCGCGGCGATTCAACCCGTTCTGCAGCCTTTACTTTGCTCTGGGGCCTGTACATGCGCCGTGAAGCCCTGTTTTGGTCTTGTTGCGCTTTTGGCAGGAACCATTCCGCTCGCCTCTGGGCCTTCCCCAAGCCTATTTACCCCAGATAGCCGTGCTACAAGTACAGCTGCTGTTCTCCTATCACTATTGCCATCTCCGCTCTTTTTGTTTCTACTGGGTTTCCACTTCCAATGTGAATGCGTGAACTGCTATGCTGGCTTCCGTGTGCGCACCGCAGAGGCGGAACGAGCGAGCTGTAAGCCCCGATGCGGGCAGAAGGGAAACGGGCACCCGACCCTCTGTAATCTGCCATGCAGCGGGCCCCATTATCTCCATTGACCCCCAGTGCATGGCACCTGCCGTGCAAATGGTAGTTCCACCACTGGCGCATATGCTCCCTGGGCCGGCTGTGAGACTCTTCTGATCGCTGCTGGCCAGTACCGTCAGCGTGCTGAACTTTTCATCATAAATAGGGCGATAAGCAGTGGTCGGAAATCTATTCATAAATAGACCCCTAAGTATGTTTTACTCAGGAGATCAGCTAATTATCCATATGCTGTAATAGGAACGCTTTCATTGATAAATTGGGCAATAAAAGATTTTCTAGCTGCAATAGGAAATCATCCATATCGCAGGGTCTTTATCAATAGACCCCTGCCAAATTACTAAGCCCATCAGCCCAAATGACTCTGGATCCCATCCACTCACAAGGTCATTAAACTCCATGATATCTTGGCTTCAGAGTTTTCTGAATACAAAGTTCAAGGCCAGCTCCCAGACTCCAGGGCTGCATCAGCAGAGCAGAGACTCATTAGTAGGCGAATAGTATAATTAATTGCCTGCAGCAACGTGAGTAACGGGGAAACGATCCAAATAAACTGCATTCCAAACAAAAAAAATTAAGTGAAAAATTCATGCACAGCTTTGGTAGCTGAAGCGAAACTGTACTGTAGGTGTAACATACCTTTTAACTGTTCTGATTCTGGTCGGACATCCTGATTTGCGGGCTGCAAAATGCGTAGAGTTTTGTCAAATTTGTACTGTTGTGGGCGGAGTTTGGGCAGAATTGGGGTGAGGCATATTTCGTCGAGCTTTCAGGATTCAAAAGGTTGGGAGTTATGGGTGTAATCATGTTGTAGACATTTCTCATTTCCATAAAAATTATCAGTGAAGTATGTATATTGACAGTCTTAGAGCTGAATTATAGCAGTGTCGGTGGTTTGTTTTACAATGAAATATATCCCTATAAATTAGTGAGGGGTAGCATGAAAGAGGTGGAGGGCCATATGTGCGGCCCTCGGGGCTGCATAGAGGAAGGAAGAAGGGCACCCCCGCCTTCCTCCTCTTCCGCTTCTACAGCATGAGCCCCCCCTCCTTCTCTGTCGCTTCTACAGCATGAGCCCCCCCCCCTCCCCGTACTGTGTAGAGTTGGTCATGTGACGTGGAAGTCAGCAGCCCCTGTTCTGATAAAATCAGGAGCAGCCGGCTGGGGGACTGCAGGGGAAGGTTTGGCTGGACGCTGGTGGCCCTCGGGCTACCTGTTGCCTACCGCTGCTTTAAATCATGCAGAAAAAAAAGACCAGCCTATTTTGATTTTCTATTGTAGTATTGTTGTTGTTGTTTTAGAATATTTACTCTGTCAATTTATTTAATCTTTTTTCTCTTTTCTTTCCTAGATGACCCAAAGAGCGTTGTTGCAAATCTTACGGTAAGTGTTACCCCTAATAAAGTTTTAGCGAAAGCAGTATAGATTTTAGGCAAGCTACTAACCACAAGACATGCTACATAAATGTGTGAGAGAGATTTAACAAACCATCTAAATCAGGCCTGTCCAACCAGCATGCCCTTCCAGCTATCAACTTGTTGTCTACTGGCAAAGCATGCTGGGTCTTGTAGTTTCACAACACCTGGAGGGCCGCAGGTTGGACAGGCCTGTTCTAAATCATACTTGCCCACTCTCCTGGAATGTCCGGGAGACTCCCTAATTCTGGGCAGGTGATTCTCCCGCATTCTGCCACTTTATGATCATAAGACTATTGCAGACATCTCAAAAGCTTAGTATGATCTAACTGCTGTGTTTTGCATTTTACTTACTGTAAATGATATGAGCACTTGTTTAAATATTTTTGGACAAATGTTTAATACTTGTTTGAACGTCCTTGGTTTACTGCTGCTTTGAATGTGCAAATTCAGTTTATATAAACCACTGTCAGAGGGATGGGTTGGGGGGTCAGGCAATATTTTGGGGGTGAAAAATTGTGACGGGGAGAGGTAAAAATACAATTATTTTTAAAATATAAGATAATTGTTCTCCAAAATAAAAACGCACAGAAGAAATGGTAAAGGCTGAAGACAGTGATTCACCCTCGGACGATATAAATAAGAGAGACCAAGATGGCGACAGGCGCAGCCCCCTCCCTCAGTAGTGCTCGTTCGCGCCTCTGTTCTGCTATACAGAACTGATTTTAATAAACATTAAATGGGTGACAATGATTGCTGTGGCCTTTGTAAAAATTCGAGTGGAGCTGAGTTTTGAAAACCTGTGAATTTAAACATTAGTGGTGGAGGGGGGTTTAAGGAAGCTGGATTTTAAATTAAGGACAAGTCCATTTTATCAACTGAGTATTAGCCTGGTGTGGAAGGGGCTCTACGAGTGTATTAGCCTAGGGCGGCCTGAACCCTTAATCTGGCCCTTGTCACAACCAGTAGGTGGTTTCAGTGGTGAAATTAGTTATACTTTGTACTGCAACACAGTATTTGAATCTTTATTTTCTTTGCATGGCATGTATTTCCTGTTCTACCAGTCTGCCGTTTGTATGACAAAAATATATATATATATATATTTCTTTCTTTGCTTGTCCAGTGCAAAAAACCAGACCAGCACTTCAAACCTTACCTGAAGCAACACCTCCCCAAGAGACTGCACTATGCCAATAACAGGCGGATAGAGGATATTCACCTACTGGTAGAACGAAAATGGTTCGTTGCAAGGTAAATGATTTGCTCAAGGAGAAATCCATTTCTGTTCTCTGTAATGTTCCGAGCTGCGTTGCCAAACAGTCTGGTCAGTGGTTCATGCGCTAATGGTTGTCAAAATGGGTTTTACTACCAGCAGTTCCAGCAAAGTTATTATTGTTCATCTAGTTTGGTTAAGGGAATGGAAGTGGTTAGGATTTAGGTGTAGACTATTACTCATAGTTGCCTACTCTCCCGGAATGTCCGGGAGACTCCCGAATTTTTAGGAGTTCTCCCGGACTCCCGAGAGAGCAGGCAAAAATCCCGGATCCAGATTTCGGCGTTGTTGAAGATGGCGGGGTGAAGGGGCGCGGGGCTAAACGCGTCATTGTGACCCCGCCCCCTGCTGCGATTGGCTAAAATTGCCTGAGATTGACAGGGCGGAGCCTATCTGTGGCCACGCCCCCCTCGACGGACCCCCTCCCGGAAAGCTGCCTGCAAAAGTAGGCAAGTATGCTATTACTTGTAGTATTCCACAATGGATGCATAGATCTTTTCATGCTCTCATATCAAATAATTAGTTGCTTTCATCTATGGAACCTGTTACCATTGACCTACAACACCATTTTTTAGGGTCTGAGCGCCTACTGCATTCGTTCTTCAAATCTGTGCAGGAGGTGAAGTGCGTGAGGTTACCAATCATCATCACCATTTATTTATATAGTGCCACTAATTCCGCAGCACTGTACAGAGAACTCACTCGCATCAGTCCCTGCCCCATTGGAGCTTACAGTCTAAATTCCCTAATATATACACACACACACGCACACACGCACACACACACACAGGGCAAATTGATAGCAGCCAATTAACCTACCAGTATGTTTTTGGAGTGTGGGAGGAAACCGGAGCACCCGGAGGAAACCCACGTAAACACGGGGAGAACATACAAACTCCTTACAGATAAGGCCATGGTCGGGAATTGAACTCATGACCCCAGTGGTGTAAGGCAGAAGTGCTAACCACTGAGCCATCGTGCTGCCTACTTAATCTTAATGGCCTCACGTAGTAAGGATTGGAGGAGTCTGTATGATTTCCAGCGTAATTCTATCGAAATTCATACATCCGACTTGTTCTGTATAAATTGGGAAAGATCATTTTGACGGTTTTTTTTTTTTCTTCCATTTCTATAGGAGAGTATCAGATGTGATTAGAAAGTCCGGCAGATGCAGTTTCCAAGGAGACCATGGCTACGATAACAAGATCAACAGCATGCAGGTACAGAAGAGACGGATCTTTTATAGACCCTTGGAATGGCCCCATCATTCGCCAAAACTAACCTACTTGCTCTTCTTTTATATAAGACCGTCTTCGTTGGATATGGTCCTACATTTAAGCACAAGACAAAAGTGCCTCCATTTGAAAATATTGAACTATACAACGTTATGTGTGGTAAGTAGTGGCCTCTGTTTTTCATTTGCTTAAAATATAATTTGGGCCAGTTGTGTAAATTGTGGGTCGGCCCCTATTGTCGTCTTGACTGTCTGTTAATATGTCCTCTGGTCTTTGTCCCCATATATATTAGTTCCTTGGTTCCAGCCACTCCTATTACTGCTAGTTTTGTTTCTTAACGGGGGAGTCCATTTTGGGGCAAGTCCCCGTCTTCCTACCCCAGCCTCCCACGTAGCAAAATTAGAGTCTTTGCTGCATCTATTTAGCTGTATTGGATGCATACTACAAGTTCAGCTTGCAGGTAAGAATGGGGAGAGGTCTCAGGGAAAGGCATCCTTCATACTGGCTGAAATGGAAATCATGTTGAATAGCTAGCACTTGCCCTTTAAGAAATCGAGGATCCTGCCAAGGTTATGAGTCAAGTAGTTAAAAGTGACGTCACTGATTTGTAAAGTGCTATGGCGTTCTCTTAACAATGAAAAGAAATGGATCAAAACACTCTCATATGTTAATGATTGTCTTCTGCACAGAAATTCAAAACCTATTGTTCAAATAGTTTTTACATGACATTACCTCCCAATATAAAGCGTAGTCATAATCTGTGTCCTCTATGCGTAGATCTTCTCGGCTTAAAACCTGCTCCCAACAATGGAACTCACGGGAGCTTAAATCACATCTTACGTGCGGCAACTCACAAGCCAACGATGCCAGAGGAAGTCTCCAAACCGGTGCCGATAGTGGCGTCTTCATCTACTGTTAACGAGGAGCTGGGATGCTCATGCGACGACAAGGTAACATGCCATGAACTCGCCATCTCCCTGTAATAAGCTGAGCCACGAGAACGAGGTGATAGTTTGATATTACAGTGTACCAACTTGGATTTGGAATTCTATTAACTATTCTAGGATGTTGAAATTTGAGGCATATCATGTTTATGGACCCATTGCTAGCAGTTGCAGGATAAAAGCTTTTCTTGTTATTTAAACATCCTATTCAGTGATCCCGGTCTAGATTGGGGCTTCAGACATCTGTAATTTCTCCCTGTGCTCACGAGAAGCTTCTGCTGTGAAGTCCTGGAACTGATTGTATAGGTGAAAGTTTTCACCAAGGCTAATGATTTTCTTCTATGTATTTTTATTTTTCATGGTATGAAGAATAAAGCTGAGGAACTGAATAAGCGGCTTTATCTGAAAGGAACCGATGGTAAGGACGATACCCTGTACTAAGAGCCACAATGTAAACATTTTTGTTTCTTTTTAGTTGTAAAAATGAGTCTGCTGCGATTCGCTCTTGCATCGCGTCTTATCAGAAGTGCGCTCACAGCAGCGTCTGCACTTTGTGGACTAGCTGAGCGTGATAATGCACATAGTACATAGTCTGCTGATGTGTCGGAGGTAAGCTGGCCAATATGGCTGCATGTTCCACCCTGCCCAGTAATGATACTCTCAACTTGAGGTCACGTTTCAGCTCAATGCCCGATATTGGCTTTGATATGGGCAACGTTAGTCGCTTGTGTATCGGCACAATTTGCTACAGACGAGACCACGTCTAAAACGTTATAGTGGATTTATTATTTTCCATTGTATCTTTTAGTAAATATGCCTAAAAGTGTGAAAATCACGGCTGAAAAATATGATGAACTTTATTATAGTGATAGAATCGCCATGGTAGATCCTGAACTAAAAATAAATAATATTATTAAAAAGCGCATAATTATAAATTGTTATGTCATTCATTTTGGTTTTCAGCTTGTTTTTTGTTTTTTTTTACATTTTAAAACATTTGAGATGCTTAAATAGGTAATTCAGCCCTTAAAAATAGCATTTTTCGGTTATGTTCTGCACTGAATTAATAGCAGTACTACCTGGGCTGTGTCACACTTAAAAAAAAAGTGGAGATGTTGCCTATAGCAACCAATCAGATTCTAGTTATTTATTTAGTATATTCTACAAAATGACAGCTAGAATCTGATTGGTTGCTATAGGCAACATCTCCACTTTTTCAAACCCACAGTTTAGTAAATATACCGCTTGGTCTTCAGTAATTGTTCTGAATTGACACACTGGGAAAAAAAATACATCAATTCTAAAATATTTCAAATAAAATGTTGCACATTTGCGATGTAAGTATCTAAACAAAATGTCCTACTGCTTTCTAAGTGTTTGCCTAATACTTTCTTTTAAGTAATGATCATAATACAATAAAAGCTGGTTGCTTTTGACTAAACCTTTTTTTTTTTTTTTCCATGTCCGTTATATAATTAACACCGCTTAAAAACAGAAAAGCATTAAATGCTTAATACATTAAACCACTAACTCTGGTTCATGAATTGGTGTTTTTGGGATCGATGTGAACGAGATGCCCGATGATCAGGATAGATATCTAGATAAACTCTTCCAACATCTTGACAGGTCTGAGGTGTAGATTTATCAAAGCTTCTAAAATGGAAAAATGGATGTGTTGTCCATAGCAACCAATCAGATTCTAGCTGTCATTTACCTAGTACATTCAAGAAAATGATAGCTAGAATCTGATTGGTTGCTTATGAAACCATTTCACTTTTTTTTAGAAGGTTGGATAAATCTACACAAGTGTATCTCTCGCCTTGCATTCAATTTAAGATTATGGTTTGCAGTCACCATTAGGAAAAGAGCTTTCCCAAATAATCCATTTTCATCAATCTCAAGAAAATAATAATCACATATAAGGCGAATCATCTTGTAAATGTGAAATGTCTATAATGTATAATGCAATTATAACCGTTAACAAGTCACACTGATTCATTAACCACCATAAATAGATGACTTCCACCAGCCAATTAAAATATCGCTGTACCAGAGATGACAGCCGCCATAATATTGTATGACCTCATCCACATTTATTTGGATGTCATTTCTGTTGCAATGATGTATTGTATGTTTGAAAGTCTGTATTTGGAAAATATAAATATAAAAATAAATATTTGCAATGAATTGGTCCAGTTCGTTGCACGTCTGGTTGACGAGGGGACTAGGTAAACTGAATAGTTTCTTACTGTATGCTCAAAGCTCACTGTTTTTTGTTGTTTTTTTTGCAACATATTGTGGGGGTGGTTAGCATCGCTGCCTCATCGATCGGGGGCGATCCAACCAGGGCACTATCTCTGTGGAGTTTGTTTGTGTGTGTTTGCTTCCTGTTTCCTCTAACACACAAAAACTTGGTAGGTCAGTGTACGTGGCATGTAGTGTTTGTGTGGTAGACATGTTAGATTGTAAGCTCCTTCGGGGCAGGGGCTGGTGTGAAATAGTTAAACATTCTCTGTGATGCACCGCGTAATATGTTGGTACTGAAGTTTAATACGAATTGCCATGAAAGACAATTTGTGTTTTTATACACATTGATTCTGGCTTACAAAGTTAACTTACTATTTGATGTTCTCTACTTTAAAGCATGAATTAAAGATGCATTGTAAACATTACTGTCACAAATCTATGCATATTCTAAAACATGCATTTGTCATCATTAATTGCGGTCATTGTATTTGTTTGTGTTGACAGATGCGGCTGCAGAAGAACTTAGCAATGAAATTAAGGAGGTGCCAATAAGGAACACAGGTTTGTGTGATCATTATTCATTTAACCAGTTATTCCATCACCGCACATCATCCTTTAAGGTTTTTCACGGCATCAGAATTTTGTGTCATTGTGCAACCAACATGAACCAACTATTTCTTTCCTAAAGTGAATCCAAATCTGTCTGTTCTGCTGTGTCTTACCTGTAAGCGGAGATGGAAATGACAGATTAATGCGTCTTTCTTTTTCCAATGGCCGACCAACCAACAATAGGCATGTCCCCTGAGGATTGGATTAAAAGCTCTGCGCTCTTAGAAAGGTTAAGTGGCAGCTCAGAAGAGGCAGCCTTAAGTACTTCATGGGAAAGGCATCAGGACAAGTCCTTGGAGCTTTCATTCACGAGCAGAGCTGGTGAGCCCTTGAAGCAAAACCTTTTAACGGCTACCAGCTCTTAACCACCCGATAAAACTAACACGCCATTTGTTCAGTGTCCTGACATGTGGATGACGCTCAAAAATACTACAATCGTTTTCAAACATTTCATTGGCTGCAATTAATATTTATGATCATTTTGTATGTTTTATTGTTATTATTATTTATTATTATTTTATTTTTTATTAGGTGGTGCAATGCATGTGTATGAATAATTGTTTAATAAATCCTTACAGTTCTCTCTATACAGAGAAATTCTATTTATTGCATATTAATGAAAAAAATGCTGGCAGCTACTTATAGATCAAGTGTTTATTGTACTGATGTGAATCGGGTTTAGATGAATATTCCACAATGCTCTACAGTTACATTAAAATGATTTATTCATAAACTGGTAACGTCTCCCCCAATATGTGAACAGAGCTTGTTAAGGTTCACAAGGACAGCCCATATGCACTTGTTCTGGGGCAGGGGAGGAGGCAAGAATTGCCTATTAGGTACATTTTAAATGGAAAAAAAATGCAGATGGCCCAGTGACCCAGTCCAAGGTAGCCCACTCTGGTACTGGCCCGAGGGCAAATGCCACCTACTCCCCAGCACAGATTCACTACACAGCCAGTTGTATTCATTTGTCATCTTTTTTTTCAATTTTGACATATGTCCTTTCCTGGGTACCTTTTTTGTCCAGCTACGTCATAAAACCCCCAGCGCACACAGTCATTTTAGTTGCCCCTTTTTATTTGAAACTGTTTATTAGTCTACTATATGAAAACGAACTTCTTATAAGATCCGTGTGTATTTTCTGTCGATGAGGAGCGGATGCCAAATTGCCGTCTGGTCTACGATAAAAAGTATTACATCACATGTTATATCTATTCTTGGATGAGGTCATAAATCGTGGATGTGATTTGTGATGCAATACTGTTGCAGATGGGTTTAAGAATAGGTATAGTGTCAAATAATTTACTACTAGGCCATTAGGCGTGACTGCAAACCATAATATCCTACAGCCTTAGAGCTCTTTTTGTAACTCAACGTCACTTTGTATAAGTTTACAATTTTAGAACCAGAAAGTAGAAGTGTGTGTGTGTGTGTGTGTGTGTGTGTGTGTGTGTGTGTGTGTGTGTGTGTGTGTGTGAACTTTGATATCATTTAGAGCTTGGAATAATCTGCATTTCTAATTTCCGCTTAAAGGACCACAGTGCGTTAGATATTCTTTATTTTTTTGTTATTTAAAATGAATTAGCCTTACGTTGAGTGCAAGCGAGGTCCTGCTAACATTTGAGTTTAACACATTTTATAATGATTATATCTTCCATCATCTTTATGCTTCCACGTTAACTACATACTTATATCAGCAATAATAGAAAATAGAAGAGGGAGGAGAAGCTGGTGGTTTTATTTTTATTTTGGCAAGTCCGTGACAAATTGTTTTTGAGGGAACAATATTATCAACCGTGATTAATCATTTGTTAGTCATCATGGATAAACTCTACAACATTAACATCTCAACCGAGCCCTAATTATATTCTGCTTATATGATTTTTCTTGGGCTAAGATTAATTGCATTATTTTGTTTTAATTGCAAGTGATTTTTTTTTCCCCCCATTAAAAGATTCACCTAATGCATGTTGGATAATCCTGCATGTTAATTGGAGCTTGGTATCTATTATGTGTTTCCAGATAAAAACCTCTTGTATGGGAGACCAGCTGTATTATTTAAGACCAAGTACACAGTGTTGCATCACAGTGATTTTATAAGTGCTTACAGTGAAACATTGCTGATGCCTCTCTGGACATCGTACACCATCCCAAAGCAGGTCAGTATGTTTCTATAGCACGTTTGCTATTTTGAGTTGTTTTGACTTTTTTAGCGTTTGGCATAGTGTTTGTCACTTTTATATATTTTAATAAACCCTGGACTCGATCCTTTCCATGCTGATTGGTGGGGGTTCCCAATAAACCGGCAGTATTAAGGCTTTCAATTCAATTAGAAACTGCAAATAAGTGCAGATGCGCAATCCTTCTTTATTGGCGCAATCACACCTAGTTGTCAGACTAACGCATTTCATAGTCTTTGGAAACACCACCATAAAATCAATCTGCACCTACATTTGCAGGTTTGTTGGATACTCTGGAAAACGCACATAGCGGAATTGGTCAGATTATAATCTAATTTGTTTATTCTCATTAATATCTGAAACTAATCATGAGAGTGAGAAGACATGGGGTCTGTCATCTTACTGCTGGGAACAATAAAGTTATTTTGTGGGGAGATAAAGGCTGTGCACGATTCTCCAGAACGGGTCATGGCCCTGTAAATGGGGTCCTCTATTCACTGCCTTTTTGGCCAGCTAATCCATGCCTTTCCTTATACAAAAAGAAAAAAGTGCATTCACAACTGTGGGGTTGCACGTTTTCACATCTGTAAATAAGACTTATTGCATTTTAGTGGTTTGCAGTGTTACTTTTAAAGGTACAATACCCCACCCCTGCAATAATAAACAATAATACTAATAGGTGGCGGACATATAATGGTTGCTATGGGCCCTGCAATGACAGAACGTGTCACCCCCACCCCCATAAATGAGGCCCCTTCTGTACTCTCAAGTGAGAAGAACAGCAGCTTCCTCTGAGCATGTAGAGGGCTTGTTTTACTCTTCTGAGAGCCAACCTGGGTCTTGGGACTCTAGAGCAACATTGCCCGGTGCTTGCACAAATTTTGCTATGTGCTCCAACGTTTTACTGTTCTGCCACTGATACTAATACCTTTTAGATAAAATACAACGCTTGCATACAATAATTCTATCATCATCCTTACCATTTATTTATATAGCTCCACTGATTCCGCAGCGCTGTACAGAGAACTCATTCACATCAGTCCCTGCCCCAATGGTGCTTACAGTCTAAATTCCCTAACATACACAGACAGACAGAGCAAGAGAGACTAGGGTCAATTTTGATAGCAGTCAATTAACCTACCAGTATGGTTTTTTGGAGTGTGGGAGGAAACCGGAGCACCCGGAGGAAACCCAGGCAAACACAGGGAGAACATACAAACTCCACACAGATAAGGCCATGGTCGAGAATTGAACTCATGACCCCAGTGCTGTGAAGCAGAAGTGCTAACCACTTAGCCACCGGGCTGCCCACACTATGACCTGTGTGCTGGTTTGAGAGTAACCAGGCAGCTGAAAAGCTTTACTCTTATCATAACCTATGTACAATTTCTTATCCACACAGGCAGAAGTATCTGGCATCCCTGATTATTTATCAAACTGTGTAAGACTCGACCCACGCATCTCCCCTGGCAACAGTCAAAGCTGTTCGGCTTACAAAGCTGATAAACAGATGTCCTATGGATTTCTCTTCCCACCTCGTGAGTCTTATCTCTGCATCTTGAAGTATCTGTGTTTGGGGGGGTTTCTTTCTTGCTGTTTAATAGTTTCAACTTTGCACTTCCATATGAAAAAAATGGGCTGATTATCTTATTTTTATTTCATTTTGCTGGCGTCTGCTTTATCCAGTCATAGATTGAACGGCACAGGGTGTAACCTTGATGATTTATCTGGGGTTCTATGTCAAAGGTTGCAGAGACCGATCAACACATGTCAAATGTTTGTACAGGGGCCAACACATATTTTTTGATAGGAATATATTTCTGTTGTAATGAAACGAAACAAGCAGTGTTGGTCATGCAAGAAGGAAGATTTACTTTTTAAGGTTATGTTTTTCGCTCTTTTATTTAAACATCTGCTTCAAACCTACTCATGAAAGCGCTTGTCGCCTAAACACAGTTGTGGCAGCCATTTTGTGGGAGGGTAGACTATCAGTCCACTTAAAATGGTTCCTATGGAAATATGTGATCATGAAATGCCTGAGTGATTGATATTCGTTCCTAGTGAGTTGATGAGAGCTGCATTCTGAACAATATTTGGTCGTCTCAAAATATGACTGCCCCGTTGTGTGCAGGAGTCAGGTGTACTTTAAAATATTTTGTAAATAAATAATGAATACTTTCCGGTTCCGAGTTTTCTTCACAAGTATAATTTATGTTGTATACGTCAGGAACACAGCTGATTCCCATTGACAGCTACATGAAAGATGTGTTATCTTCCTAAAGAACTAATGCAATCGCGGGAGGGGGGTTAAGGGGCAGCCTAGCTGTTGAGAGGCGTTGGGCACATCCCTTGATATGACCACACCTCTGTTATGAAATGATCATGCCTCCTTTCCTCTCTGTCCCCATTCAAGCACTGGCAAAGTTGGAAGGTATGCACATTACTTCTGACCAAAGTCATCTGATCACATTATGAGATTACCAGCATGATGTGTTCATACAGTCCGAAATGTTAGTTAATCTATGACTGCAAGTCAAACATAGAAGCTAAACAGACTGACCTACTACATAGATTGACTGCGCTCACTGTGTGACATCACCATCCAATCACACACTAACCTGCTACATAGACTGTGCGACTGTGCTCACGGTGTGACATCACCATCCAATCACATACTAACCTGCTACATAGACTTGTGACTGCGCTGTGACATCACCATCCAATCACATACTAACCTGCTACATAGACCGTGTGACTGCGCTCACTGTGTGACATCACCATCCAATCACATACTAACCTGCTACATAGACTTGTGACTGCGCTGTGACATCACCATCCAATCACACACTAACCTGCTACATAGACTGTGCGACTGTGCTCACGGTGTGACATCACCATCCAATCACATACTAACCTGCTACATAGACTTGTGACTGCGCTGTGACATCACCATCCAATCACATACTAACCTGCTACATAGACCGTGTGACTGCACTGTGACATCACCATCCAATCACACACTAACCTGCTACATAGACTGTGTGACTGCGCTGTGACATCACCATCCAAACACACACTAACCTGCTACATAGACTGTGTGACTGCGCTCACTGTATGACATCACCATCCAATCACACACTAACCTGCTACATAGACTGTGTGACTGCGCTCATCTGTGTGACATCACCATCCAATCACACACTAACCTGCTACATAGACTGTGTGACTGCGCTGTGACATCACCATCCAATCACACACTAACCTGCTACATAGACTGTGTGACTGCACTGTGACATCACCATCCAATCACACACTAACCTGCTACATAGACTGTGTGACTGCGCTCACTGTGTGACATCACCATCCAATCACACACTAACCTGCTACATAGACTGTGTGACTGCGCTGTGACATCACCATCCAATCACACACTAACCTGCTACATAGACTGTGTGACTGCACTGTGACATCACCATCCAATCACACACTAACCTGCTACATAGACTGTGTGACTGCGCTCACTGTGTGACATCACCATCCAATCACACACTAACCTGCTACATAGACTGTGTGACTGCACTGTGACATCACCATCCAATCACACACTAACCTGCTACATAGACTGTGTGACTGCGCTCACTGTGTGACATCACCATCCAATCACACACTAACCTGCTACATAGACTGTGTGACTGCGCTGCGCTCAGTATCCATTATCTCATTCACTAGAAATAGAATAAAAAATTGGAAAATAGCCGAGTGTGATTCCACCACCACTGCTCTAAAACATCTGTTCTGCCCCATTTAATGAGGAATAGGACAGTAAATGGTACATTTGTTGCTTATTGTGTATTTTTAGAAAACCTAAAAATAATTTTAAGTAACTTCCACAGGATTGTTCTGCACAAATCCTCCGTGTCCATCACGGTTTTAAAATGTTATTTGCATTTTTCAGAATTAAGCTCCTCTACTGATGCCAAATATGATGCTTTCCTCATCACAAACGTCATTCCCATATATCCCGCATTTAAAAGTAAGTAAGCCTATGGTTTAGATATATATATTATTTTTTTTCCACAGTGATTTATTGTTAGTGTGTTTTATTAGTTTATTTATCAAAATCTGGCTAGTAAAGTTTTTTTATAGCACGGCTTTTAAAAACCTTAAATTCCTGTGGAGAAAGGACAAAGGTTTTGTTGTCTCTCCCTGATACACTGACCAGTTGGAACCTGTCCGTATTTTAGCCAGGATGTTCTGCTGCTGGGTTTATCTGTTTATGGCTGATCAATCCTGCCTCTGCCATGTTTCACTTGGTGAAGCCCTAATTGAGCAGCGATCCATCATTGCAGATTATGGGTCATGACAATTACCAATGAAGTTTGTGTGGGGTCAGAATGACTGTTCTTTCACATACATTGCATTCCTCCTTTTATCCCTCTCTTATATTGTATCGCTAATACATGCAGAGCACAGAAATATTAAGGCATTCTTTCCATGTCCAATATGGGTTATTGTCCAATGCTACCCAGGCATGGACAATCCTGCTGCTTAGACTGGGCCCCAAACTACAGGAATAGAATCCAGTTTGGCCACATATAAGCCTCTTCTGGCCAGTCACATTACAATTCAATCATTCAATCTAATTTTATATTATATATTCAATTTATTAAAAAAATGTACATGTTTTGGGTGACGTCGATCCCACATGATCACATATAGATGGCCAAATCCATCCACAGTCAGGGGACTTTTTTTGTTTGTTTTTAACTCATAAGTGATCTGATGGATTGCGTATTGTAATTCTGCAGTTAAATCATATGTTTAAAATATTTTGCTGATCTGTTGGATCAAAACTGTAATGTGTGTGTGACTTGGGTATCACATTTTGATGAGAAATATGATTAAAAACAATCAAGCTACTAAAATCATGGTCTGTAATGCGTGTTTCAATTGTATATTCATGTGATTCTACGGAGATGTGATTGTACATTCACATTACACAAAAAGAACAGAACGATTTATATGTGCTCCAAACCTCAGTGAACTGGCATTGCAATAGAAACTTCTAGCAAGCCCCCCACCTTCATTAGGGCAGTCATCCCATCATCAATAAATAATAATAATCATAAGAATAACAAAAACTATATATATATATATATATATATATATATATATATATATATATATATATATATATATATATATATATATATATATATATATATATATAATTATATTTGTCTTGTCTTACCACAGAGTGCTCCTTTTTTAAGCAGTGCTCCTAACAGTGACAGAGGGAGTACTTTGTAATACAGTTTGTATTTGTGCATATTATAGATTTATGTCAAATGGCAGCAGTCTTCTTTTTTTTTCTCTCTCTCGTTTATTTCTGGTTTTCAGAGCTTTATGGATAAGGGGTGTTCAGACAAGTGAAATGTTTATTAACTTGAATAGTTACTTTTTTCTTTTGTGGTTTTTATTTTTTTTAGGTATTTTTTTTAAGTAGATCAATATTTAATTTTTTTTATTTTGTTTATTTTTTTTTTTTACTTAGAGATCTGGAACTATGTTCAGAGAGTCCTGGTGAAACGATATGCATCTGAAAGGAATGGAGTCAATATCATTGCCGGGCCTATTTTTGACTATGACTACGATGGTTTACATGACTCCCCAGACAAAATTAAAACGTAAGAGATTAACTTGTTGGTAAATAATTTTCACTTTCCAAATGTTTCAGGATGATGAAGTATATATACAAAGAAATAGATTTATATTTTGTGGCCTGTATTGTTTTGCTTTTCCTTGACTACAAGAATAAGTCTGAAAATTATGTATGTGTTATGTAAAAGACTTTTCAAAAATGATGGTCACTGACTTGAGCCATGGGTAAGCTGCCTGTTGCGGCTAGACAGTAGACCTTTTCCCATACTTACCTACTCCTGGAATATCCAGGAGACGCTTGAATTTGGACTCTTGATAGGTCCGTCTATTCGCCTGCATCCTGCCCAGTTCATAATAAAATGGGTGTGACGGGGTCTTTGGTGACTCAATCAATGGCGAAAATCCGCAAATTTTGGTTTACTGAAAACTCGAGTGCCTGGAAAATACTTTCTTATATATTTCATTTCCTTGAGATACTGCATGGCAGCTATAACGAATGGGTTATCAGTCCTCCTCCTAACTCCCTTGTCCCGCCTTTCTCCCCCAGTCAGAACCACCCTATTTGTGTCTCCCCCTTTCTTTTAGGATGTAAGCTCTCAGGAGCAGGACCCTCTTTCCTTGTGTTCTCCTTCTAATATTCCATCACCCTCTGTACCTCTTGGCCTGCTTCCTTAGCCCTGTTTTCTTAAGCTTAGGCCTACTTCCCGCTGATTACTGCCATCACTCTCACTCACTGTCCCTCATATAATTTGATCTACAACACCATGTTACATGTATCTTTATTCATTCGGTATGTCTGGTCTTTGTATTTTGTTTTTAATGTATCATGTTGTGTTTTACGGATCACTGCTTTCTGTATATGTCATGTATGGCGCTTCGGACCCTTTGTGGCACCTTATAAATAAAAGATAATTATCTCACTAGTCTGGTAAGTGGAGACAGGAAAAAGAAACTCCCTCAGAAGTTATATATTCCGACTCTTCCTTCCCCTGATGTCCTGGTGAATCTTCCCAAGCTGCTCCTCAAAATATGTGGGAACATTGGGCTGCCATGGAGTATCTCAAGGAAATTAAATTAACAATAATAATTCTCTCATTTCCTTATAAACTCCATGTCAGCCATAAGGAATGGGCTTCACCCAAGCAACACATGAAAAGATGGTGGGATCAAGCAAAATCAACAAGCAAAAATATTTTGTTTAATAACGCAAGTGGCTCAAAAATATTGAGGCATAATTGATATTATGTCAATGTCATTTTCACAAAACGGCTGCCTCCAGTGTGTATTGTACAGTAAGTGCTCTATGAAGAAACCGATACAAATTATATGTACATGTTCTTTATTTACTCCAGGTATGTCGACGGATCAATACCAGTTCCAACACACTACTTTTTTATTATAACCAGCTGTCTCGATTTCAGCCAACCAGCTGATCATTGTGACGGCAGGTTATCAGTTATATCTTTCATCATTCCACACCGGCCGGATAACGATGAAAGCTGCAATGTAAGTGACTGATTGATTTATTTATAATAAAAAAAAAAAAGTGTATATCTAAAAGCAAAGTAATGGCCTCCAGAACTCATGTGCTAGATGGGCTTGCACAATTAGTAAGTGACTCCAAGGGCTTGTTCACACCTGACCAGGTCTCTGCTCTTTTCACATATTAATAAATATCTGTGTACTCATTGCATTTCAAGTTTAGTTTACCGGACATCCATCTACTGTAAAAAGAATCCAAAGTTGTCTCTTAGTTTGCTAGCCCCGGCAGATCTACAAACTTCAAATTTCTTTACTTTAGACATCTAGGACCGGCTGTGATTTTAAATATTTTATTTCAACATTTGGGGATTCGGATCAATAAAGGTCTTGGGGAAAAATGCTTCTGTGGTTGTTTTGTGGTGTGAAAGCCAAATTCTCAATTATCATTCTTCCCCCAGCTAATTTCTTATGTATTGTTTATAAAACTATAATTAATGGTGACTGGTCCACTAAGAAAAGGTAAGTCTTTAAATTAGCAGTGGCTAAACAATGAAGGCATATTGTGTACTCATTGCGTTTGAAGGACACCTTGTATTAACGTCTTACTAAATCCAACTTCGATAAACAGAACTGAAACAACTGACTTTTTCTATATGGCTACATTGTTAGTACATTAACATTTACGACAATAATGCTTATAATGGTCTGCAGTCTATAGTGGCAGTAAATTAACAAGAGATTTATAGTGTGTTTTTGTTTTTACTTGTGCATGGCGGCTTTACAACTTTTTACCGCTTTGCTTGACAATTAAATCAGTGCTGCCAGCATCTTTATGGAAATTGAAACTCATAACCTGTCTGTAGTAGATTTCTTTACTGAAATAATGGCACATTTTGGTAGGCTTTATCTTTTTGTGTTTTGAATTGACCCATGTAAACAAGAAACTAGCGGAATGGCGTGTGTGGACACCAGATGATAAGGAGACTTCTTTGACAATGATGAATTTCATTACCTAGCTTCCATGCTAGCAATCATAGGGGCACGAGGCTCCCCAATAAATCCAGAGGAAGGGAATAGACATCAAAGGAACATAGTCACTTCCCATGTTTTCCTTGTGGTCTGGTGCTGACCGAGGGGAAACAGGAAACCTGCGGCTGAATAATGATGCAGAGCGTGCAGGAATTTAAATAGAACTGGTCACATTTTAAATAATTTGTTTACATAGTACGATGTAAGTATAAAATGGTTCGTTTATCTATACTCCTTCTGCTCGGAAGAAAGCATAAAGAAAAATGTCACGCACCGTGCGCTCTCTCCTGGGCGCGCACCGTGCGCTCTCTCCTGGGCGCGCACTGTGCGCTCTCTCTTGGCCTTGGGTAGTACGCACTGGGCACTATGTAGCAAGTGATCTCAACTGTCTCAGTATATTTAAAACACATTTTAGAATATTTAACAGACTATTATATAATTATGAGCACATAGCAATATTCATGTTGAATAACACCTATACAAGTAATTTCTAGTGGTGATTGTCATTATTCAGCTAGCATTTTGGTCATGGTACACTCATTTTTTTTTTTTTTTGTATTGTGTTGTCTTCTTCTTTACTAGTAAGTGCTGACAACTAGGGGGCGCTATTTTCAGCGCTTTCTATTTGATGCTTTCTGGTTTCCCAGTAATGAAATATGATGTTGGAAAATTGTCCTCATTAGAGTGAGCATTGCTAATCTGTTTTTGGGTTTTTTAAATGTTTTTATGCTAATACGTTTTTGATTGGCAAAATGGAAGCCCGTATGTTCTTAAGCAGCTGCCTCACCTCTTGTGCAGAGTCATGCTGAAGGTCATTCAGAGACCTGCAACATGCGTGGGTATGCAGGTATTTCTCTTTGCACAGATTTGTCAGCCTGGCGCATTCATAGCTGCATTCCAACATTCTAACTACGTACTGAGAACATCATCAGTTGGGTCCAACTGGGATTGCACATGTTGGACAGAATGAAAACATCCAATTGTAGTCTACAACTTTGGGACCATTTGGGATAATTTCTTACCTTTTTCACTCCTAGTGCTTGGTGTAGCCTTATTATTATTATTATTATTATTATTATTATTATTATTATTATTTATTATTATTATTATTATTTTTTATATAAGGTGCCATAACATTTCCGCAGCGCTGTACATAATATAAAACAGTAGAATGTACAGGATAAAACAGAACAGAACAATGAACAATTATTGCAAAGACTTCCGGTGCTCCGGGCATAGCTATTATAGTGAGGCTGGAGCAGAGAAATGGAATGGAGACCGGAGGGAGGAGGGCCCTGTTAGTAAGAGCTTACATTCTAAGCGGAGGGAAAACAGACAGCTGGTACAAAGGGGGTCAATAGGGACAGGAAAGATAGGGAAAGGGACAGGAAAGATAGGTGAAGAGGACGAGTATGGGAGAGGGTTAGGAGGATGGCTGGTAGGCTTTAAGGAAGAGGTGAGTTTTGAGTGCCCGTTTGAAGGAGCACAAATTAGGGGACAGTCGGATGGAACCTGGGAGGTCGTTCCAGTAGAGGAGGGCAGCTTGGGAAAAATCTTGGCTTTGGGAATGTGGAGGAGAGGCGATGGTCATTGGCCGAGCGCAGGGAGTGGGAGGGAGTGTGAATGGAGAGGAGGTTGGAGATATATGGAGCAGTAGAGTGGGAGAAGGCCTTGCAAGTGAGGGTGAGGAGCCAGTGTAAGTCAAAACTGAGGGGAGGCAGATAAAGAGCAGCGTGAAAGGAAGACAAGTCTGGCAGCCTCGTTAAGTGTAGAACAAAGAGGGGCGAGGTGAGAGTTGGGGAGACCGGTGAGGAGAAGGTGATGAGCGCATGGATAAGGATTTTAGAGGCATACTGAGATAAGAAGGGCCAGATGTGGGCAATGTTCCGTAGTTGGAAGCGACAGGATTTGGCAAGGGATTTAATATAGGGGGCAAAAGAGAGGGGGGGAGTCATGGGTGCTACTCAGGCAGTGGAGTTGGTGTGTTAGTGGTGTTGTTAACAGTGATAGAGAGATCAAGGGGGGATGAGAGTCTGGAAGTCTGTTTTCGCAATGTTAATTTTGGGAAATCGTGAGGACATGCAAGAGGAGATGGCGGAGAGGCAGTCAAATGTGCAAGAGAGGATGGTGGGGGATCAGGAGAAGAGATGTAGAGCTGAATGTCATCGGCGTAAAGGTGATATTGGAGACCAAAGGAAGAGATGAGAGCACCCAAGGTGGTAGTATAAAGCGAGGAAACTCTTACAGGGAGGGCAAAGGGGGGAGCCAGAGGTGAAAACCGAGAAGGAGCGGTTAGCAAGCTATGAGATGAACCAAGCTAGGACAGAGCCAGAGAGGCCGCCAGAGAGAAAGTTCTGCAGCAGGAGGGCGAGGTCCATGGTGTCAAATGTCGCGGAGAGGTCTAGGAGGATGAGCAGGGAGAAGTGACCCCTGAATTTAGCGAGAGAAGATCATTCGTAACTTTGGCCAGAGCCGTTTCTGTGGAGTGGAGGGGGGCAGAAACCAGATTGGAGAGGGTTGAGGAGGGAATTGTCCAAGAGGTCCCTGTTAAGGTTGTTAAATTGGGCCCCTACGGAGGCCGCCATCTTGGCCCACAAATGTGGGTGTAAATTGCACAGAGGTGTATATTTTTGGAAATGTTCTGTGTTTCTCGATAGTAGGAAGAGAAGAAAAATGTAGTTTATTGTATCTCATATATAGGGCTACAGAAAACGCTGGCGCTTATTGATGGTGATTTACTAAGTGCATGGCATTAGAAATCAGACCTCTAATTAGTGACTGCAGCTCCATGCTTACTTCTTACTAAAACCCAGTAATGGCTCTCTATACCTGTATTATTTTCTTCTACACCATCCTAAGCCTTCTTGTGACCCTGTCTTCTTGTGTGCCGTGTCTTTACATCGTATGTGTTTTCCTACATGTATGTTTTGTCTTTTGTCCTCGTTATATACATATATGTAACCTAGAAGAGATTTACCAATATCTGAAGATGAACAGTAGATTTGCTAAAACTTCTAAAAATGAAAAATGGAGGTGTTGCCCACAGCAACCAATCAGATTCTAGCTATCATTTATTTAATACATGCTAGAAAACAATAGCTACGTTCTGATTAGTTGTTGGCAAACACCTCCTGGTTTTCTTTTTTAGAACTTGGTAAACCTATCACTATCCCCACATTGCAGAGGAATTCTATAACCGTGAAGGAAGCAGAATGGTGAGGTAAATTGTTCTTTAGAAACAAAAAAAATGATCAACTGAATATCCCATTACTAAATTAATTTTACCTACTGTTCGAGAACCACAAATATTAAAAGTAGCATAAAATTAAAACAATATTTTATAAAAATTAATTATTGGTTAAAAATATGTTTTTTTTAAAAGTAATTTTATGTTTTCATTGGGGATATTAGGGTCTAATTTAACAGTTTAGGAAAGTAGTGTTAACATTTTTATCCTTTTATATAGGGCTAACCTAACATGCAGAGCTTTACTGAGATGTCCTAACTCAAATTGTTTTAAAGAATTTAAGTAAAAAAAAATAATTATTTTAAAATTCTGTTTTAACTATTGGGTTAAATCAAAACAATTAATAATGGCAGCTTACACCATTTGGAGAGGATGGTAGTACAGTGGCTTGCGTTACTCCTAATAGTATTTATTTTTTTTTAACAGAATATGACCAGCATTTTAAGGACAATTTGGCCTCACTTTATCTTTCCTTCATTGTTGTACAATTCCTCACGCATGATTTTATAATACCAAACCCCCTTATGCAGTTCAGGTTCTACCCAACAACCCCCCCCCCCCCCCCCCTCATCCACATGCTTCTTCAGCATGAAAGCCTGATGAATTTTTAATACAAACATTCTGCTTGGTTGTCAGACATAATCTCATTGGATGAGCCCGATGCTCTGTCTGACAACCTGGGAGATAATTGTTGCAAATTTTGAAAACAGGCTATTGAGTATATTTACTATGCGGAGGTTCCGTAGAACCGCCAATTCCCGGCGCTTTGAAGTCATTTTCTTCAAATGGCGATTTTATTAAAGACCAAACCAATGGGCTTTAATAAAAGTGGCCTTTAAAATAAAAAAAAAAAAGACTTCAAAGCGCTGGGAATCCATGTGTGCCAATGGGGGTGAAACTGAAACTGTGAAACTACAGATGTCTTTAATAAACTGATTATAAACCAATGAAATCTGGTGTGGTGGTCTGTTCCATGTTACGGAGTAAGCCTCCATGCTTTTGTCTTGCACACCCTGGCCAATGATATGATAGAAAATCACCCACATCGATGTGAATTTTCCTGCATTGTCCGTTCTTCATGACGGTCTGAGATGTCTAAACTAAAATCATGTTTAAAAACACCAAATTGTTCAGTGTATCGGTTAAACCCCCACCAGCACCGCCATGAGTTTGAAAGGCAAATGCTGTCATATACAATAAGTTTATTAGGACGTTACCTCTAAATGTTGCATCCCAGAAAAGCGAGAGGTCTACGATTTGTTATTATAAGAGGCCTAAGTCTCGTTTTACATACTGATCCAATGCACATTTGCCAGTTGTTTCTAATCTATTTTGGCCAGGTAGTGCGATTGCATGCTTACAAATGTACTCTTCCCAAGTACAAGGACAAACTTTTGAGCAGAATTTTTTTTTTGTTTGTTTGTTCTTTTTTAGTCTGCCAGACCTGGTCCTCAAAGCTCTTCTAAAGTCAGGTCAAAGGGGATGGTTAGTATGTTTCCTCCTCTTCCTTGTTCTTCATAAAGATTGTCTTTAGCTAAACTTTAGCTGACATTTCGACATCCAATAGGAAAAATAAACCCCCCTTTGCAATTGAGTAACCAAACACTGCCTCCAGCAAGGAGCAATTTACTCTTATCTGTTTTCGTCTTGTGTGTTTCCCCAGTCAGCCCTCTCATGTTTGTCAGCAGCAGATGTCGACCTCTTAGGACATCTCCTGGGAGCAATTCCTTGTTGTGGTTAAAAACTGCTGTTCATTAATTTCTAATCCTGTCCTCATGCAATTCTGTGTCTACAACTTCCCCTCTGTGGTTTTGTGTTCCATGTTCAATGTGATCTTCCTGCTCTACAACAGGACATATGATACGTGTCAATTAACACCCTAAATTTAACTCCTGTGGCCTCTGCTCTTGCAAATTTGAATAAATAGCCTATATATTTATCCAAAATAAAAGAATATTGATAATCTCACTGTGTGTTATTCATAATCTTTAGTAAGGAGCGATGTAATGCTTTTCAGCAATGGGACTGTTGAAGAGTAGTCAGTACTACACTAGTTTGCATAGCGTGTCTTGCGTGTAATCGCTTCGTGCTTGCCCAGAAAAGTGACCACACACATTGGCTCCTATGTAGATTTCTGTGATTCCGGCCCTTATGCCCACTTGTGGCTGTAGAGGTGGAATGGGGGAGAGAAGGGGCGTTCTAATGTAGGCTGAGTATAGTAAGGGAGTTTTTGCACAATTGCAAACGGATGCAGGCTGGGACAAAGACACGGCCTGTCCATGCTGTATTTGCGGGTGGTACAAATAGCGGATGATCTCCAGTAACTGCTTGTGATTGGCTGTTTGCGAATGCGCCGTTGACGCCGGTAGGTGCTTTCTTTGTTGCATGTGCCTTTATTATGCTTCTGTGTGCGTGAAAAAGCTATTTTTTGTTTTCACGTTCCTAAGACGGGAAAGTGTCTCCTCTGTTTTTAGAGAGGTTTTTGAGGTGTTATTTGATGCCAAAGAGCGATTGACATATTTTTGCAAACAAAACAAATTAATGCCTGGCTTAAACGGACACATATACTACTGGTACAGACCTGCACGCATCTTCTAGTTTGACATATGCCCGCTATTGTGCTATTTTTTTTAGTGATAACAATTTGTGCCTGCGTCATTGAGGCGCAGTTGCGCCCAAATCTGCTTCAGGCTGAATGTATCCGAGTCCAGTATTGCACACAATGTTTATTGATAAAGGATGATGTCATCCATATTGATTCAATGATTTATTTATGAAAAGTAAAGTGGTATTTTTGTAGCCAGCCAGGGTATCCTCAGAACGGTCTTTGGTATTGTATCATTCCTTGCACTGAAAGCATCCAGAAAAAGGTTTCTCACAATTTAAGCGAAACGCGTTTCTCCTTCTGTGTGTCACTATGGAAACCTGAGAGTGACTTGATTTTCTGCCTAGAAAGTAATTGTAAGACTCCGATATGGAGTAAAATGTGGTACAGAGGATTGTGGAGATCTGACTTGCTCAGATATGCAGTAAGGTGAAACTGGGTAGACGTTAATGTGGTGGATTGTTTAGGACACTTATTATTTTTGTTTATATAGCGCCAATCTTATTACGCAGTGCTGTACAGAGGATATGTAATCATTCACATCCCTGCCCCAGTTAAACTATCAGAATGTTTTTGCAATGTGGGAGGGGCGCCCACCGAAACGCAGGAGAACATGCAAACTCATTAACAATATTTAATTACTATTATGTGTCTCCTCTGTTTAACTGTTCACCCTAAAATATAATTACTTTTTACTCCAAATTATATAGCACATTAATACTGTTTGTTAATCAAATAGATCATTCCAAAAGGGTTATGGACTTCTGGGTAATGCCGTGAACATGGCAGCCCTTCCGTTAATGACATACCAACTGGTGTTCCAGAGTGTGGCCTGGGCACCTACTGACACAGAACTTCCACAGACAATGACTTATTCTGCCTTTTTGGGATCCTTAGTGCTACACATATAGTCTCTAGAGAGATTTCCAAGTTACTCTCCTTAACTTTTCATTATTTAAGTGAGGATAGATGCTTTTTGTTTTAAAATCCTGCACCTAGGAAACACTGATATCTGTATGCTAGTGGTCACTTTGTCTGCTTTTTGCCTCTAAAGTTAGCCACATGCCCAGAGCTAGGGCCCCTGAAGATATTTTATTTAACAATTTTTTTTTAATTTTTTTATTCTACTACTGCGCATCATTGAAATCTGTGTACAGAAATGAGTACGCAGATGGTCACCAGTAACAGTGAAATGCGTTTTATTTTTAATCCGTTGTAGCGATTGCACACACAAATTTTAGCTCGCAAGAAAACTGGTATGTGTGTGGGCCTGTTATGGGGTAGGCCAGGCAGCCAAATGGCTAATTAATCAAAATTGGGTCTTGACATTGATTGACAAGTTGTTCGTCAATATGATCAGTAATGATCACATTGTTTACATCATCATCATCACCCTTTATTTATATAGCGCCACTGATTCCGTAGCGTTGTACAGAGAACTCATTCACATCAGTCCCTGCCCCATTGGAGCTTACAGTCTAAATTCCCTAACACACACACACAGACAGACAGAGAGAGAGAGAGCGAGAGACTAGGGTCAATTTTGATAGTAGCCAATTAACCTACTAGTATGTTTGTTTTTGGAGTGTGGGAGGAAACCAGAGCACCCGGAGGAAACCCACGCAAACACAGGGAAAACATCCAAACTCCACACAGATAAGGCCTTGGTTGGGAATTGAACTCATGACCCCAGTGCTGTGAGGCAGAAGTGCTAACCACTGAGTCACCGTTACAGGAATATGATTTGTATATGTTTGGCTAGTTTAAAAGACTAAAGGTATACAATGTGTCCATTTGTTTAATATATACTGTAGAGCGTAGGGTGTATTTTGTTGTATAGTTATGCTGTACTTTCGAGTCTCTGTTTCAGCTTGCTTTTATATCCTGCAACTGCTGCTTTTTTTTTTTTGTTTGTTTTTTTGTTTTATTGTTTTTTTTTTGTTTCTTTCGTTTTTAACACAAAACATATTTATCTCCGGCAGAGCTCAGAGGACGAGTCCAAGTGGGTGGAGGAGCTTTTAAAGCTGCACACCGCCCGCGTCCGAGACATTGAACAGATCACCGGTTTGGATTTCTATCGAAAGACCAGTCGCGGCTACACAGAAATCCTCTCTCTAAAGACTTATCTGCATACGTTCGAGAGCGAGATTTAATGCTGACCATGCAGCTTCTCGCTCCTCTTCCAAGTGGTGTATATTTTTTATATTGTGTTTTTTTTTTGTTTTTGTTTTGTTGTATTTATTAATTTTTAAACCAGGACACTTAAATATATTAGTATTGTAATCCTAAATGTCATGCACATGTCATT
The DNA here is from genome assembly GCF_038048845.1 of Mixophyes fleayi. NCBI lineage: Eukaryota > Metazoa > Chordata > Amphibia > Anura > Limnodynastidae > Mixophyes > Mixophyes fleayi. Next base: position 261,780,321 of record NC_134406.1, on the reverse strand, counting down.
TGTCCAGTATTGTTAGACGTCTGAGAAACCTTTTTACCGCTGCAGCTAGGCTGACAGACTAAGCTTATTAATAGTGCTGCAGAATTTCTTCTTGCACTGGGAATTTTATTTTTTTAGTGCATTGCTTATATATTTGTAGACTTTTTACCGAGTAATGTAAAATGACTTATATTAACTGAAAATTGTGACCAAATATATTTATGTTGTATGGATTAATGGAACCTCCCTATAATAAACCACACACATTCATTTTTAATCCTGTCTCTGTTCACTCTAAAATGCTCACAGCAGACGTCCATGATGGGTGAGAGGCGGCCTTCACGTCCGAGTCTTCACCTTTTTGGGATCTGGCTTCCTCCTGCTCTATTGCCAGATGTGTTGGTTACAGCTTGTAACACTTGTTTAAAATGTTGATATGTTATTACTGATAGGAGCCTCTTCCTTTGATTAAAATGTATTATTTTAACTTCGTGAGAGTAAGGGAAACGTGCGGCCCTTTTGAAGGTTAAAGGGCCACCCATTCGGCCCCTGAAGTGTATCTGGTTGCCTGTCGCTGCGTTACATTGTAAAGTTCTAAATTTAATGGATGCAAAGTTTGTGGGTTTCTATTTTTTTTTTTGTAAAAATCATAAAAAAATAGTTTCAGATTCTATGTAAAATATTTGTTATCGTTTTCTTTGTTTTTTGTTTTTTTTATTGTGAATTTTGTTTTCTTGTACATTTTCATTATCAATCACTGCAGCTTAGAAGTAAAACAATGCAGCCGAGGACGCCCATCTAGTATATAAACATCTAGTATATTAACATCTAGGGGTAAATGTATCAAGCTGAGATTTTTCCGGCGGGTTTGAACAACCAATCAGATTACAGATAAAATGATAGCTAGAATCTGATTGGTTGCTATAGGCAACATCTCCACTTTTCAAACCCGCCAAAAAACTCTCAGCTTGATACATTTACCCCCTAGTATGTCTCGGCGCTGTGCTGAAATTAGGTTTATATGTTCATGTATAGGGTGGATATATAGGAAAGATGGTAGCTGTGATGAATGCTGCTAACATTTGAGGATGTTTGTTTTCCTATGCATACAATACTCTCTGGGCCTGAGTCATTAAGGAAAATAAGGCAAAAAAATGAGTTTTCTCCTGGACAAACCATTGTTTTGCACATAAGGAAAATGCTGGCTGTCATGTAGCACACAAATACTTTATTTGAACACTGACTTTTAAAGTTGATCTAGGACACACCCTACCCCAACTATAAATCTGCCCCCATATTTTATATTTACCTCCCCCTCCAATGCAACAGGGTTTCGCCAAGGTGCAAAGTTACTCCCTTTTTTTAAGCTTTCTTCTCCTTAATGACTCAGGCCCGCTGTTTGTAACCTTGTAAACTTATTGAGATACAACACCATCTCTCTGAATGTGTAATGACAAGAGAACAATCGCTATATGTAAATATAATGTCAAGAATCCCTAATCCTCTCATAGTATGGAAATGTCTACATATATGTGTGAACGTTCAACATGTCCATTGCCCTTTAATTTGTGTATTATAACCTATGTACTCCAATGGAACAGTGCCCCCCAGTGGGTAAATAAATAAAAAAAAAAAGGCAAATTACTTGCAAAGCAATAACATTTGTACAACATTCGTCATTGGAACATAGTAGTTTTCATGTGAAGGAGCTTTACAAAACACTTTATTTTGGGCACGGGGGGGTATTTTGCCAGTTTTTGCCTGGTTATCTACCCGCAAAGCATGCTGGGACTTGTAGTTTCCCAACACTTGGAGCGCCACAGGTTGGCCTGCTCTGTTTTAAAGGGCTAGAGAAAAAATAAGCCAATAACCCCTAAGACTGATAACCCTCTTACATTAGCCCTAATGTATGTCAATGTGCAAGGCTTCAATGCTGCTAAGATGGATAGTAAGGCATTAAATGTCCAGACACCATTATCCTGCAAGAGGCCCTTCAATAAACAGGAGAAAATCCCTCCTGCAAACTCGGTGTGAACCTAGTTACTATGCAAATTGCTTGAGGAATATTTCATGTGTAGCAGAACTGTTTCACAGGTTAACACAGCCCGTGTATTCATTGACTCTGGAGTGAGGGGGGGGCTCTATTGCTCTTGGGAAGCATCCAAATGTGGGACAACTGTGACTTGTGAATGTAAATGGACCCCTCGGGGGTTTGTTTACTTAACTTTCCATTCTGACATCATTTCTCGTTTCTTTGGAACAATGTTGAGTGGTTTCTTGTTTACGCAGATCTGGAAAGTATACTTCTTGTGTATGGGGTCTGTTTGTGTGTTTCTAAGCAAATAAGGAGAATGGGACATGACCCGACCTGTGCTATGGATACTGCTGCTGAGCATGGTATCGCTGCGTGTCCGGCATTATTGTATATAACTTATAAGAAAGAATAATAGCAAACTGGTTACAGTAACTGAGTAACACTATATAATATTGGTTACAATATATATATATTATTAGAATTTAATAGTCGTTAGAAAATTGCTGCTGTGTGTGTGTGTATGTATATGTGTGTGTATATGTATATATATATATATATATATATATATATATATATATATATATATATATATATATGTTAACCCGTGCATGATACTCATGCATTCTAGTCAAATCAAGCTACTTAAGGTGTTAAAAAGGTTCTTGTCATGCATTTGGGCCATAGCCCAGGCCTCAACCACTCCCCACTGTCACCCCCGGCAACCACCAACCACTCCCAACTGTCACCCCCGGCAACCACCAACCACTCCCAACTGTCACTTCTTCTTCAAGAAATATATATATATTTTTTTTAAATCTTTATAAACACTTTTAACAATTAACAAATTAAATTAACAAATTAAAAACATCTTAGTATACCAAATTTCAGCCCTTTCTGAATTTTTTTCCCCACACACACTAAGAATTTAGTAGGTCAGTGTATAACTCCGCCCAGCAGGTGGCGCTGCAGCTTGGTTTTATTTTTTCCACACACAGACAGACTAACACACGCCACTAGACATCTATTTATTAGATATATGTGTGTGTATATATATATATAATATATATATGTGTGTGTGTGTGTATATATATATATATATCTATAATTATACATACATATATTATACATATATACATACATTATTAGTTTGAATAAATCCTATGTTAAAGTGAATTGTTTCTGCCATAGCTACATGCCGGAGATACAGCTAACCTGTATCAAGCAAGTTAAAGATAATACTCACAATAGATAATAACCTGAGTGTATATCTCCTTTTTAGATAAACATGGATTAAGGGATATGTGAGAGCATGGAAGTTTAGTTGCACCCTTTTCAAGTTAGACTTATGTATATTCAACCCATCTTTTATACAATATCAAAATACTAAAGCACATAAGTGCAAGGTGTATCCACATATTGTAAACTAATAGTCTATAAGTAGAGTTGTATCTAAAACTTTGTGGAGTTCCTAGCTACATTCTAAAGGTCTCCCCAAAAGTTTCTGTAAAGGGTCATGCTGTAGTGCCAGAGGGGGGGAGGGGGTGTCTAGTGTAGCTGCCCCCATCCTTTCACTGTCATCACTTGCTCCCCCCCCCCCCCTGCTAACTACCACTTTAGTACGGCCCCTGTTGCAAGTCGCTACAAGTATCTGAATAGGACTAATATGGAAGTGCTGGAAGAATGGTTTGCCTCTGCTGGCCACAAGTGGTACTGCATTAACTGTGCTGTGAAGCCGTGATGAACAAGAAGTGCGTAGTGCATCCTTGTCTTCTGGCTTTCCCTGAACTAACTTGTTTCTCTCCACTGGAAATGTATTACTTAGTTGCTTATTTTAGCAGACGCTAGGATGTAACTCCATTAGATGAACAGTAACAGTAGCAACAGGATTATATAATGGATTTACAGCATTTGTCATCCAAAATAAAGCAAATGTTGTGTCTGAGTCAACTATGCTTCTGTTCCAAGTGTACTTGTGTTTTTATAGTGTTGTGTTTGGGGTTTTGTTTTTATATTTACATAAAAAAATACAGTTTGGTAATTTTAAGGATTAAAAATAGGTGGTGCAGATTATTGTGTAAAATGCTATGTAAATGTTGTCAACTGAATAATTAAGTCCAGCTGGCACTTGTCCATGAAGCGGTTGCCTGGTAAGTATCCGTTGACAACTTTTAAGCACATTAAGCACTCTGAGCTATGTTAATAAAACCATACCATTTTTCTAAATACACATTTACATTTTGTAAACGTTTGGTGTGCCCTTAGGGATATATGACCAGTGCTTGTAGTGTGTTGGAGTGCTGGGATATTTGTTTTCAGTCAATCAAATGTTAGTACCGCTATTACTATGGGAAATAAGATGATGCACTGTGTCTCATAGTGGGACTTTTCTTATAAATAACAGGATTCTCATCACTTGGTCCATGTGGTCATCTAAGAAGAGAGAGATTAGTATGCAGAGAGTATATGCTCTTCGTAGAAGTTTGTCGTTTCTGCTTTTGAATTTTTGTCTGTTTTGTAAGTTATGACCCAAAAAAGTGAAAAAAACAAAACCCATTTAGGGCTGCAGGGGCAAACGCAGGATTTGTAGAGGGGGGGGGGGTTTCCACACCACGCCACCAGTGGGCATGGCCAGCATGCATGGGGGTGTGGCTATAAAATTAGACAGTGCTTGGCTGCTCACTAACTCTTCCTATTCTCATAATATACATGGGCATTGCTGCGTGCACTACTGTTAGGTGCACGCAGCTCTGCCTTTTCAAGCAGAGCTGTGTGAAGCGGGAGCACGGTCCAGCCTCCTCCATTATACAGTGCCCCAGGCTTGGAGGGGGGTTTCCAGGCACTAGACCCCCCCTGGTTTGCCTATGCGCTGGACTCGAGATCCACTTGAGTGAAATTCCACTCACATTCATATCCGAGTGATGAATTTCTATTTGAATCCGATGTATGTTCTGCCTAAACGTTATTGACCAGCTGTCAATGCCACCAACAGTGTTTAAGTTTTCAGCTGATAATTTCCGGCAGCAGTCCTATTTGAAGTATTAGAAGTCAACCGGTAACTGCTTCAGAGCCATGTATCAAACAGTTTTTCAAGTACAACTTAAACCCTAAAAGCACCATTTAAATGGGAAATCCATGCAACATTTAATCCCCCAATCCCCCCTTACCTAACAAGTAGAACCAACGTGGGTTTAGTCAGTCTGAAGCTATGCAATCTATATTTCTGCTTTTTATGTAAAATGTTGATTATATGCAGTAATAGTACCAATATTAACAGGTAGAGCACTCATTTTGTAATGGCAAACCATACACACATTTTTGATTATCTGTTTTCATCTTACAAAAATGTCCTGTTTTTCTTTCTTCAGCCTCTAACCATACGGAGTTCAGAATATTATGCTAGTGCTGAGAAAGTGTAAGATCTAAACCTTGGCCGTATCCCAGTATTTAATATAAAAAAAGGGAGGGGGGGGGGGTGTATGTCCAGGTGCGTTGCATTAAACCTCTAAAATAATTACACAGGAAACAATGCCGAACATAAGCACAAGATAATTCATGAAACTGATAGACCAGGCACACTGCACGTCTCTCAATGAAAAGGAAAATTTTACATACTAGTTAATATATCAAAGCACAACAGAAAAGTGTTTTTGGTTGAGGTACAATTTCTTTCCCGTGTGGCAATGAATAGAGGAAAATTTAATTACAAACGTCTGTAGTTGAGAATCTTCCTCTCGCTCTTCCCCCTGCCGGGAATCCATTCACTCTGCGTTAGGAGAAAAATAAAGATAGTGTAACTGTCAGCTTGATTTAAGCCCGCTATGGGGTATATTCAATTAGCCGCAGACATTGCGGTTACACATTACATCAGGTACTATAGTACTGAATGGAAATCTGCGATGTGGCGTTAGCGAGAAGTGCCTTCGGGTCTGTTTTGGGGGCACTTCGCAATTATTTGAATATGCCCCTATTTCTCAAAAATTTTCAGAACGTGGTGACATTATTTTTATCCAGGTGCATCTGAATTGTTATGGATAACGACCTTTTATAATGTGGTAGTGGGAATCAACAGGGATTTGCACCAGAAAGTACATTTTGTGTAAATGCCCCTTCAAATTTGTGGGTCTGGGGTAGGATGAGAAGAGAGGAGAAGGCTGGTGTCATCTTTATTTTTTATAATGTCTGGGTTTTTAGATACCATAATGTCTGATATTTGTATATTTTTGTCTAAGTAGAGTATATTATGAACTACAGTAGGAATTCAATATTCAATAAACCCCCATAAATAAATATAACATTAATTTTATTATGCAAAAGTCCACTAGAATGCGCAACTATCTAAATCTAAAGTCAGTATGTTAGTACTTCTTATTTAAAGGGTATGGCAGAATAGTAAAGCATAAGAGGAAGCTTTTAAAAATTAAATGGCTGTACTCTTGTTACAAATTCCCCCTCCCATACGTTTGAAAAAAAATGCCATGTACAGACATAGTTAGTGTAACAGCATACATATTTGTAATAAAGTGTATATTATGAAATAAATATATTTCCACAGTTCACTAAAACCTTTGAGTACTGAAAAGCATCCGCCGGTGCCCATTGTGGTCCTACGTCCTGATGGAGCACTGTGTAGCTAACGCTTCTGAAAGTCTCAATAAAGCTCGGTAACTTTGAAGATGTGCGTACACTACTCGCTATCATTGGAGAATATCTATCTGGGATATTTTGCTTCTGTTCAGATGATTCATCTTCGAACGCAATGTACAAGCAAGTTGTGTTTTTAAAAAGAGCACGGAACATGAGCACGTAATCAAATACAAATGGATCTCAACCCAACAGACTACATATATGCAATATGCAGTCCCATCAGAACCATGCAAAAAAAGAGAGTATAAAAGAAATTACCAACTCATAACACTATAAATATCAATAAAAATATGGGTTTTTAAAAAAATCCGTTTTCATGGTGTCTTTTACTTGCATATACATATTCTGTGCTATCTAGTGGCACGCGTGCATATATCGTTTTTAATACAAAAATACTGCTGTGACAGTCAACACTGTAAGTGTACACTTACACCTGACCCATAGCTTGTACAAATAAAACCTCTAAAAAGCACATACTTAAGAGAAAACCAGAACTGGAATCGGCTGCATCTGCGTTAGCATGCCCTCACTGTACATGTCTACATCCAACCTCCCCCGTTCCATCGTTCAAGTTGAAGGCACTTGTAAGTGTCATTTGCGTTCAGATATAATTTGCATGCAATTGCCATTTATTCTGATGCATAATTCATCTATGTTCCGCTGAAAGCGTATTAGGACACATTATAATCTATAATTAAACAGTACAAAAGAAAGACTTTTAATTGAAAACACAAGGATCTGCTAAAACAACCCTATAATTATATTGGGAACGGTAGCAATAAGGCTATGCGATATGAAAATGGATGAAAAATTAAATATCCAAATATTGTTTATAGAAAGTCTCAGGGGCATATCTACTAAACTGCAGGTTTGAAAAAGTGGAGATGTTGCTTATGAAAGCTAGGATCTGATTGGTTGCTATAAGCAACCTCATCCTCTATTTATTTATATAGCGCCACTGATTCCGCAGCGCTATACAGAGAACTTATTCACATCAGTCCCTGTCCCATTGGAGCTCTCTGTACAGCACTGTAGAATTAGTGGCGCTATATAAATAAATAGATGATGATGTTGCTTATAGCAACCAATCAGATGATGATGATTAGATACATTGAATAGTAAGCGCCTCTCCTAAATCAATTTTTCTTTATTTCTTTAAACTGCAAGAGGCTGTACTTGTTCAGATTCTCCATAGTATTGAAGAGACTCGGACCGATATTTCTGAATAAACTGAAGAAGATGACAGTAGGGGTAGGACGTTATCGCCCAGTCTGCTATCTCAGCGTGTAACCGGCTAGGATTCCATGAGTACTGCGGAATCCAGCTCAGCTAAACATTAAATTTTTTTCTTAGCAATACTGTTTTTGGTTTAGCATCATTCATGTTGATCGTTATTAAAAGTATAGAATAAAAACCCATCTCTACCAGCACAGAACTAGGGATACTCCCTCTCCAACCCTGAGCTTTTTCCTTACTGGTTCCATTTCCATTTTGTTTTACATTCAGCAAGAATTTTGCATGTCTCTTTTATTTTACAAAAGATAAACCTCTTTCTTTTTGTACTACTAGATGACACTAAACTATTGCAGTCTACAGATGTTATCTTGCTTTACTGAGCACCTGTAGACAATTAATTAGAGCGTGGTGATTGCCGATCTGCAGGATATATATCTATCTGTGTAACATTTGAGCCAGTGCTCACCTGTATAGGGTGGTCAGGTCCCAGGAGTTGAGTGACAAGGGAGGAGGATCCACCGGCAGTAGGGGCCAAACAACTGCTGTAGGTGCTGAAAACTACACATCCCAGCATGCCTTAGAAGAAAAGTAAATTACAACAGAGTCTGCCAAACAAGGAGAGCTTTGCACCAGAGAGAGAGAGAGAAGAAGAAGGATATTGGTGGGTGGAGATAGATGCGGCCATTGTTGGGACCATACCTTGAGGAGCAATAGAAGGACGGAATGCAGCACTGAGCCCACCCGAGAGGAACCAGATGTGAGGGTGTGAACAGTGTGCTGCAATTCAGGCAGATATATAGAAGAATTGTAGGAGATTAGATGGGCGACACATCCCTTAGCTAAAGCTACAAGTCTGACAGAGAAAGCTGCATGTTTGACAGAAGGAGTTGCCAACATTACAGAGAGAGCTGCCCATCTTGTGGAAAGAGCTGTCAATCTATCAGGAAAAGCTGCCAGGGATCCTGTAAAAGTTGCCAGAGGAACAGAGGGAGTCCAGGCCCAGACCAAAAGTTTAAGGAGAGCCCCCCTCTGCCCCTTTTCCATTGCACTTATATACCATTATTCTTATTAGACCACTGCCAGATACTATATGAATTAGCCAGAGAGGTATAGTAAGCCGTCATGAGTAGCGTGGAGTCTCAAATCGGTGTACGGCAATAGAAGGTAAGGCGTCCTGGTTACCTAGCAACAGCCTGGATGAAGTTGTAATTGGGAGCTGTAGCATGTAGCGCAGCGGCCCTTGACATAAATTCGCTAATTCACACTTGTTACCATTGTTCTTCTATTGAATTGTTATCAGATAGTGTTATTTTATGTCATTGCCTTGTGCTATTGCTCCGTTAATCATCTACAAATACGTTGTGGTATTGTTCTTGCACATCATTTCATTACGAGGGCATTGATCTCCACCTCAATACCCATATTGGAGGTTACATTTGCCCTACGTCACCCGCTACTTCTCAGGTTACAGGCATTCAAGTTACTCAGACATTTAATAAATGGGCCAAATGGTTTATCCCATTTTCTCTGGTATGTTTAAGTGATTTGTCAGGAGACATTTATTCAGAGTTGACCCAGAGTTTTCCGAGGTAGCCTCTGGTGGACCTGGTCAACACTGATGGAGGCCCTGTGTTTGAGGGCTTGCGAAAGAGGTGAGATTACCCTAACCATGATGTTACCACCCTCTCTACACCAGACACACCGAGGTACCCACTGGCACAGTGGGTATATATTTAGGTATGGAAGAAAATGACTGGTTGGTGCTTGACAGGCAACCTCTTAGCATAGTTAAGAGTGTTTAGGACATGGAGAGATGACTACATTATATTGTCATGTTTGAAAGATATGGCAGACGGACAAGCTTGGAACCCCTTGGTGGAAAAAATGTCCATGTTAAGGGAAAATAATAGTTAGGAATCATATCACAGCTAAGTAGCCTAATATTAAACATGCTGTCTTGCATACTTCTTCCCCAAACAGCTTTTATGTAAACCGAACAAAGAGATATTTTTTTTATTTTTTATTATTACTTTTTTACAAAACATTTTCCATCATTGTACACATGAAAATGACCTTTAAAAACGTACATTTCCAAATCGGCTCTTTATGAAGTGAATTCAGGAAACAGGAGGACTTAATAACTCAATAGGCAATGCCAATAAAATGGTTATGTCAAGCCAAACTGAGTTTATTGTTCAATAACTATCTTCAAAGAGGAATCACAGGCAAGTATAGTGCCACCTCTGAATCATCCTGCTCATCTTGGAAAGTCGTTGTATACTCATATTAATATATATAATACATGATAAATGGGGGCCAAGTATCGACATAGAGCAAAATGTAACACGACTTATAACATCACACACCTTGCAATACTATTTATGAATGTTTAATCTTAACTTATGGCACATATAAAAAGATGATTAAAGCTACTACGATAATGATACTTTGATGGTGAATGATTTCGGCTCCTGTATGTCCCAGTTTTCTAGGGCAGTCCTCATTTTTTATTGGCTATTGAAGACTTTTAAATATTTTCTTGAACTTCTGTATGCTGTGCACTCAGATTAACAGACTTAATGGCCATATGTTATTAAAACTGAAAGCAAGGTGAGAATATTGTCTGAGCAAACTTTACATATCCTGCTTTAAAAGTCTGGACACCTTCGCAATGGTGAATGAGGAGTAACATAATACTTTTAAACAATGATGTTTGGTTTACAAGTGCTTTTCTACATGCTTCCCATTTATTTCACCATAACATCAATTTTACTCCACTTTTTTTAATATTGCTCATTTGTTTATATATAAACCTTAATCCCCTAGGGCAATTTTTTTTGGGGGGCGCTCAAACAATGGATTGTAAAGTTGTTTTACAGACATAATGTGTGTGCTGATCATGTTTGCTCCCGATCTAGAGTCTCACACCTTCCGTTTTGTGTACTTCCTTTTTTTGGGTACTGGTGTACTGGCGGAATTACAAGAAGTTCTTAAGGAGGTGCAGATATGAGACTGAGGGTAGAGAGAGCCCTGCTTGTGACAGCTTAATGTCTATTGGGGGGGGAGACAAAGCTGAGTTAATAGGAACTAATGGGACAGGAGTGGATGTGGTAGGTAGAGTGTGCAAAGGGAGTAGTTTCATGTGGAGGTAGGAAAGACTATAGTTTATACAGTATATATTTTATATTATAAGGTTTGAAGGTTGGAGGAGAGTCTACTAAGGCAGGGTAGGGAATTCCAGAAGTTAGTTGCAACACGGGAGAAGTCTTGGAGACGGGAATGAGAGGTGGTGATCAGAGGGGGGGAGAGGTGAAGGTCAGACGAGGAATTGAGAGGTGGAGTCGGAGTGTATGTCTTAATGAGGTCAGAGATGTAGGAAGAGGAGGTGATGTTGAGGGCTTTGTAGGTGAGGGTGAGCAGCTTGAATTTAATTCTGGAGGTAATGGGGAGCCTGTGCAGAGATTTGCAGAGTGGTGCTATGGATGAGGACCGATAGTAGATCAGTCTTGTTGCTTCATTTAGGTTGGATTGTAGAGAGAAAGATAGGTGAGAGGATGGCCAGATACCGAAAGCAGGAGGTTGCAATAGTCAAGGTGGGACATAATGAGGGAATGGAAAAGGATTTTGGTAACATCCTGACTGAGAAAAGGACATATTCTGGCAATGTTTTGAAGGAGGAGGCGACAGAGTGAATGATGGCAGCAGGCATGGGGAACAGGAGAGAGCATGATGTCAACTGTGAAAGAGATGATGGGAGGGGTAGTGGCACTAGGAGGGTAAATATGTTGAGATCCGTTTTGGGCATGTCTAGCTTGGGACACCCAGATGGAGATGGCAGAGAGGCAGTTCTGCACATGGGATGAATGAGAAGGAGGGAGGTCAGAGGAGGAGAGGTACATCTACACAGTGATGGCAGAGGAGGTGGATATGAGTTCACAGAGAGAAGAGGTGTAAGGAGCGAAAATCAGAGGGCAGAGAATAGAGCCTTGTCAGAAGTAGAGACAGTGAAAGTAGGAGGTGAACCGGGTGAGAACTCTGCTGCAAAGGACAAGGGAGTGAAGAATGCAAAGAAGAAGAGGATGATCCACTGTGTCAAAAGTAGCAGAGAGGTCAATGAATATGAGCAGGAAGAAGTGACTCTTGGACATAAGTATATCATTGGTCACTTTAATGAGGGCAGTCTTAGTGGAATGTAGAAGATGGAAGCCCAATTGCAGAGGGCTGAGAAGGGAGGGAGTAGAGAGAAAGTGGATAAGGTGGTTGTAGACAAGTCATTCAGGTAGTTTGGAAGCAGAGGGGAGCATAGAAATTGGGTACTATGTGGAGAGAGAGGTTGGGTCAAGAGGTGGTTCCTTGAGAATAGAAGAAATGAGCTCATGTTTGAAGAAGGATGGGAAAATGCCATTGGGGAGGGATAGGTTGAAGAGGTGAACAAGGTGCAGGGGCATTGGGGGGGGAGGGTGTTGAGAGTTGGGAAGGAACAGGATTGATGGTACAAATAGTGGGGGAAAAGGAAAAGAGGAGTGTGATGACCTCAGTCTCAGAAACCAGAAAGAGAAAATTGAGGTGTCTGGATGAGTGAAGGAGAGGATGGGTGGGGGGTGATGGAGCTGTCAAGAGGAGATTTAGTGGTGAATGATGTCAATTTTAAAAGCAAGAAGAGGAGGGTGATGGGGAGGTAGAGAAGTGAATTGCTGGTGGCAAAGAGGTGACGGAGGTTGCTGGACACGGTGTCTATTAAGAAGCACATTCACTCACGTTCAGACCATTCTAATTATCTCCACACATTTGCGTTTTTCGCTGGCTGCATTTTATTGTCAGCCCTATCCAGGCACTTTCTAATGGTGTAAACGTGTGCGTCCAGGTGCTCTATGGTGATGGTAGATATCTTTTATTTCATTTCATTTCTACCCGCTCTTTTCTTGATCACCAGGTTACTCTAAGCAGCCTTCATTGGGGTCAGCGATCTGTTTGTATTTTACAGCAACATCCAAGTACCCTTGTGGAACCCTCTACTGAGAACTAAAGGGCTCATTAGACTCTGCGTGGCAAAGGAGGTTGCAGCAACCACGAGGGGTACAGCGTGCCCACGCTCACCCTTGTAAGAGCTTATACCCACTGCCTTTTGTTAATGTGGTAGAAACAAATGTAATACCTCACAGCGCTAAGGGGATCAAACAAATATAAGTTCGCCAGCACCACGATCACATGGGATACTGTAACAAACAATAGAAGCACATAGAGTAGTATTGTCCCAACAAAGTTAATATTAATCAATATAGTGTCCCATGGGGATGTTCCCTTCTCCAAGTGTGTCTAGATCATATGGCCAAATGGTAAATATAAACCATGTGAAGGGGTCTCCGCAGGGAATCTGCTTACAAGGTTGATTCTTGAACACAGCACATCTAATAACATCTGATGATAGAGGTGATCCTTTTCCTCCAGACATACTCCAACGATGAAGACATAATGCCAAAAAGAAAGCATTCATAGCATAATTCCATTTAATAGTTACACAGTAATATAAAACAATAAAAGGCAAAGGATGCTGTCCTTCTATAAGCGTACCATAAATATATGGGTCAAAAGGCACAAATAGGGAGAGATAGAATGGGTTGCCCGGGTCCAGTCTTCTCCCAATCAAAAGTATATTAAAGTTCCCAGATGGTCACAGGAACGCCTTTTCAGGTTGTCCAACGCGTTTCAAATCCTGGGGAATCTTTATCAAGCTGTTTCTATTTTTGTGTGTAGTATCCATCTAAATCCTCATCCCATCTGGATCTCTCCATAACTGTTAATAACTCCACCATCTCCTCTGTTCCCCAACTCCGTTGCCTGGGCGTCACCTCGACTCCTCCCTCTCTTTTGCCCCCCACATTTAATCCCTTGCCCAATCCTGTCGTTTACAACTTCGCAATATCGCCTGCATCCGGCCCTTCCTTTCTCATAAAGCAACCAAAACCATTATCCATGTGCTTATCATCTCCAGGCTGGACTACTGCAACCTTCTTCTCACCGGCCTCCCCCGCTCTCTCGCCTCGCCCCCTCCGCTCTATACTCAATGCAGCTGCGAGGCTCATCTTCCTTTCTCGCCACTCCTCTTCTGCCTCACCTCTCTGCCTTGCCCTTCACTGGCTCCCCTTCCCCTACCGTATCCTTTTCAAACTTCTTACCCTCACCTACAAGGCCCTCTCCCACTCTACTGCCCCCTATATCTCCAATCTCCTCTCCATCCACACTCCTGCCTGGTCCCTGCGTTCGGCCAATGACCGTCGCCTCTCATCCACTCTGATTACCTCATCCCACTCTAGAATTCAAGACTTCTCACAAGCTGCCCCCCTGCACTGGAATGACCTCCCACGCTCCATCCGTTTGTCCCCTAACTTGTGCTCCTTCAAACGGGCACTCAAAACCCATCTCTTCCTTAAAGCCTACCAGCCTTCCACCTAACCCTCTCTCCATGCTCGCTCTCATCTCCTTGTTCCTCCTCTGTTGGGGTGCACGCTTGCTCCCCCCCCTCTGGGTCCCTTTGTGCCAGCCGTCTGTCTCCCCTCCCCTTAGGATGTAAGCTCTTATGAGCAGGGCCCTTCTCCCTCCTGTCTCTCTACCTTCTCTTCTGCTCCTACTCCATTACATCTGCTTTGCCTGGAGCCTCTGAAGTTTTGGTACTACTTGTTTATTGTTCTGTACTGTTATTCCCTGTACTGTCTATTGTTTGTACTGTGTTCGGCGCTACGGAAACCTTGTGGCGCCTTATAAATAAATAATAATAATAATAATAATAATAGTAGTTGAAAGTAGGTGGTCTTTCTTATATATCGCAGGCAGCTTTGGGGATTACATTAGCGCCCATTCCTGATACCACTTTGTTTTGTTAATGTGGTGTTTTACTCCAATTTTGTTTCGGAAGCGATTTTCAAAATACTTCTTGACTGTTTTTTGCTTTTACTTCATATAGGTCTAAAACTTCAAAAAGAATGCATGTTTGCTAGTGCTAAACAAACTGGTAAAACACCAGTGGGTATGAGGCCTGACAAAGGCAAACAGAAGACCCCACCTCACTTTTGGTGGTAGCATCATTTAAAAATATTTTTAATATTTATGCTGTGTAAGTCTAAATGATTGGTTTCTATGTTAGATTCAGTGATCATACTAAGGTCTACCCCTACATAAATATTCCTTAGTTTGCGAAAGGGGTAAGTTATATGCATTTTAGTTGCCACCTAAGCAGAAGGATGATTAAGCTCCACTTTAATTATTAATATTACACTTTATTTATAGTACATAGTGGTGTAAACAGAATATGTATTCTTTCATCATCTGTCCACAAGGAGCTTACAATCTAATCTATCTGGAATAGGCACATATTTAGTTAGTTAGAAGCCTATTAACTGACCAGTATATTTTTGGGCTGTGGGAGGAAACTGGAGCGTCTGTATAAAAAACCACATGAACACGGTGGGATTCTTACCCAGAGCCAACCCCTGCACGATCGTGCTTGAATCACATATTGAACATAAAGATGAACAGATAAAACAACACAACGCAAATCATTACTTCAGTAATGACACAATATTTTAGCGATTACAACTTTATTGAAAACAGACATATTATATTATAAATATAGAGAGCAGCTTTCATCAACATGGCAATATAGACTGTACAGCGATAGAAACCGGTTTGACTGGAACTTACTTCATCATAATTATTTCCACAATGCAATATTAATCTGAAAAAAAAAATGTTAAAATCTTCTGTTCTACGGCCAAGGTTGAAATGACAGGAACATTTATATTACATCCAGTGTGATGATGGATATATAAAATGAGATGTGAAAATGAATGACCCCACATGAAAGACTGCGGGTGAGGTGTAAAACTAATTACAATTTATATTGGTATTACTGAGCGGTACAGCTGGCTGCTCTTAGTTGAACAGAATCTGGATTTACTTATTCAATGCTGTAGGCCAACCTCAAAAGTGCAATTGGTGGGGGTGATTGAGAATATTCGGTAAAGAAAAAAAATCTTGCAATCGGGGAAATGCTGTTGTTACAAAAGGAGTTTATTTGAATGATATAAAGTTTGAGGGATATAAAGAGTTCACCTTCAAAAATGTAGATGTTCAGGAGAAAAACCAACCCAGTACTAAGGTTATTCCTGGTTTAAAGAAGGAGATCCTCTACAAAATTATCTGTTGGTAAAAGTAAAATTGGACATGGGAAAATTCTGCAAATCTCTATCGATGTTTTCTAGACTACGCTACTTACATACTAGTGTTAAAGTGTGTTAAAATAAGTTAAACCATATTTAACTTTTTATTCTTTTCCTCTAAAAGAGATCCCTGAGGGGAGGTGAAATGTGAGGATGGAGGGGACGCGGGGCACAATGAATTTCTCCATTTTGGCTCAGCCCCCTTGACACAATGTCATTTTGTAGCGGGGGTGGGGCCAAAATCAGGTGATTCAACGCCAATCACATCATGGAGGCTTCCATGTGGAAAAAATGGCCGGGAGTCAAGGACCTGTCTGGAATTTTGAAGTCTCCCAGACATACCAGGAGAGTTTGGCTTAAGCACATCTAAACGTATGTTAAAATAAAGCCACCCCCTGTTGCTTCCTACCTTGGTAGGTTAGAGGTGTGGGCGCATCCTGGGCCCCTCAGACTTTGAGTGTGGCACTTGGCTGTGACATCATAGCCAAGCGCCACCCTCCCGGTGTAACGCTGACATGGAGGAGGCAGCTTCCCATGTAAGAGGCTGCTGGCTTCTTCTTCTTCACGTCAGCAGTCAGTGCTCCATGTAGGGTGCCTTGGGAGCATTAAAAAATAAGGGGGGGGGATATTTAATTGTTTTAGGTGCCCCATAACCACTGGCACCCTAGACATCCACATAGGTTGACTACGGGAAGCCCAGACCCTGGTTTTTCCATGCATTTGGCTTGAACAAGATAATAAAGTCCTGTTTTGTCACAGTATATTTGTTAGCTCCACTTCTGCTCTCCAGAAAACAGCAGCCCAAGAAATCTGTCCAGTCTGGAGGCTCAAAATGCCAAGCGGCTCCTTACCCAAATCAAAGTCTCCGACTGACGCACTTTGGCGACAGTTCCCCGCGGTCAAAGAACATTTGAACCCACTCCTCTCAGAAAAAGCAGCTTCTACAATTAAGCTTATTTGATAAAGTGGATAAATCCAATTCTGTGTTGACCAATAAGCTCCGACATAAACATCCCAACGTCTCATGAGGAAAATTAAATTGCAAGTTTCCTGTGACCCCCAATGAAATAGTTGAAGAATTATGAAGGTTTTTTGAATCCTTATGCGATCTCTCTAACACATGTGACCCTGACAATCTGAATGCTTACACCCCCCTGAACCTCTCTCCCAAAGTTACCCCAGAAAGAATAGCAGCACTTTATGAACAGATCTTGGTGCAGGAGATCACCCAAGTGATAACATCATTAAGACTTGCCTCAGCCTCTGATGGACTCACTCCACAATTTTGCAAGAAACTTGCTGATATTGTTGCTTCTAAGTTATTAGACCTGTTTAGCCCCATTCTAGAGGGGACATCCATTGACTCGGCCACCATGAGAGCTAACATAGAAGTAATTTTGAAACCTGATTGTGTTCTCAATCCTTGCAGATCCATTTAATGACTAAATGTGGACCTAAACATTTTAGCCACTTGTCTTGTCCGTATTCTTCCCACTCTCATCCATTTGGACCAAGTTGGTCTTATCCTAGAACATGAGGCCTCAGACAACATCAGACACACTCCTGATATTAATCACACTATACATTATATAATGCTCACCTTATGTACCTCTACACTGTAATATATCCTGTCCATTCATGCTCTGTCACCTATGGGTTTGTTTGGGTAAATATTTTACAATCCCTCAGCAACCATTTCTGAGAATGGAGTAACATCAACTGCCTTCAAAATTTCAAATGGAAAGAGAAAGGGCTGTCTCCTCTCTCCCCTAATATTTGCACTTTCATTGATCTTGGGTGTTGGCATTGGTACATCAACACATAACATTTCTTTGTACACATTCAATGTTCTGTTGTCAATTGCTGATCCTCTGACATCTCTCCCAAATATACTGCAAGCAATTGACCTTTACAGATCTTTCTCTGGATATATAATTATTGTTGACAAAATTTGACTTTTATACCACGCCCGTAACAAAACCCAACCAAGAAAAACATTTTCTATTTAGATGGCAATGTCACAAGCCTAAATACTTGGGGATTTCTATCACCAAACACGGTCATCAGCTCTTTCACGCTAACTACGCCCGCTGATCTATAAAATTAAATCGGCAAATGGGACAAACAATGTATATCTTGGATTGGCCATATTAATTCGGTGAAAATGAGCATGCTGTCAGGATTACTGTATTTATTTCTACGTCTCCCCTGGTCGAGTCTCCCCAAACCTCTTCAAATCTCTGCAACTCTTCACATCAACCTTTATTTGGCCCAAACGACGTCCGCGAGCACTTCTGCCTCACAGCGCTGGGGTCATGAGTTCAATTCCCGACCATGGCCTTATCTGTGTGGAGTTTGTATGTTCTCCCCGTATTTGCGTGGGTTTCCTCCGGGTGCTCCGGTTTCCTCCCACACTCCAAAAAACATACTGGTAGGTTAATTGGCTGCTATCTAAATTGACCCTAGTATCTGTGTGTATCTGTGTGTGTGTGTGTGTGTCTATTTTAGGGAATTTAGACTGTAAGCTCCAATGGGGCAGGGACTGATGTGAGTTCTCTGTACAGCGCTGCGGAGTTAGTGGCGCTATATAAATAAATGATGATGATGATGATTCCCAACCATGCCTTTATCTGTGTGGAGTTTGTATGTTCTCCCCGTGTTTGTGTGGGTTTCCTCCGGGTGCTCCGGTTTCCTCCCACACTCCAAAAACATGCTCGTAGGTTAATTGGCTGCTATCAAAATTGACCCTAGTCTCTCTCTCTCTGTCTGTGTGTGTGTTAGGAAATTTAGACTGTAAGCTCCAATGGGGCAGGGACTGATGTGAGTGAGTTCTCTGTACAGCGCTGCGGAATCAGTGGCGCTATATAAATAAATGGTGATGATGATGATGATGTGAAGAGACTGGTGGGCCTGTAAGGAGAGCTGATTACATTTGGGGAGATCTGATTTGTGGTGATCTGCTGGCATGTGAGGATGTTTGATTGGCAAATACGGGTCATGTGGTGAGATCTGGTGGCATTTGGGGAGGTCTGATAGCATGTAAGGGGCATATGAAGATGTCTGAGGGTCATGTTGGACATTTATGACTTTTTTAACAGTTCCTTCCACAGCGACTGTGGATACAGAAGCAGCGTGAGCGATTGTGGAGAGACTATGGGAGGAATTCAATTCCCCCCGAAGTACTGCAGCGGTAAAACTATTACTGTTATTACGGTAGTTTTAACCAGGCTGCGAGCAAGAAGCCAGCGTTAGAACTACCGTAATAATGGTAATTACGCGCACTATTACCGTAATAACGCGAATAATGTGCAGGCCACGTTACATTTAACAGTAATGCAGCCAATTGAATACCCCCTATAAGTGGGGCTTTGAACCCTCCTCCGCTGAACACAGCATTGAGGTAAGATCTGTGCTGATTTGATGATTATTCTGAACATTTTAGCAATGTTGGATATTTTAATTTTCTCTTAGCAAGATATTGTAAATGATATTTACAATGTATGTGTGTGCAGTATGTATGTGTGTGCTATTACTGTCTATATGTATATATACACAGATAAAAGATAAAGTTGGGTAGATAAATATAAAGTTTGCGGTATGGCTTAGTGTCTAGTTGGCCGCCCCTGATTTAGAGACCAATCCTAATGTCACAGTCTCCCTGATGCCTTCAGATAGTTCTCCAGTATAAACAATTTAGAACATGTTTTATAGACTAATCGTTGTTGATGATATGTGTACTTATATATTACAAGGTGAATTATGCTTAGGACAATATTTGCAATTAATTTGGTGAAAAGGATAAACATCATAATATTCAGGGATGCACAAGTCAAAACAATCTGTATTTTGATAACAATAATGGACATTTGCAGACTAACAGTAATATAGAGTCTGTGTAAAGCAAGGTTACATGCGTCTCTCCTTGACATTTACATTTCATCATATTCAAGTACATGGTATTAATATTCATTTTTATTCCCTTTAGCTAATAGCAATATATCAATCACTCTGTATATGTGAGGGTTAAACCTTACATCAGCAAATGCAGCAATCTTGCCATGAAAGCTTATGGACCCTGGCTGAAGTCTAGGAACATCTGTGCAAGCTGAGGTGAATTGTGGGTGCAAACCAACAAAATGACCTTCATTGTGTGCTATTGTAAGGATAGGGAGACCTCTAGTGTTGAATGGTGGCATGGCACTTTTATCATAATACACTTTTAGAACTTCCAATTTAGTGCTCTGTAAGTACCTACAAGGAGACAAGCTTATATTACCAATATGTGCTTGCAGACTAAATATGATTAAAAAGGATAATAGAGTCCATGGAAGTTGTCAGACATAATGGATAGAGACATAATTGGAATGATTATTACCAGTGGTCAAAGAGTACATTTAGAAATAGTGGTATGAAAAAAGTAATGACAATGTAAGTAAAATGGAATTTAATAGTTTTAAAATAAAGGCAGTAGGAGAAGTGGCGTTATGGCGTACCACCGTATACCCCCCACTTCCACCACTTATCATAGCAGCACAAGGATTTCAGGAGGTGCTGATCTTGGGGGAGCCCTGATCCGTCCACTTGTCTGACTATGTAATCCTGATGTGAGGACAGGGCTGCATGTGACAGAGGCAGTGTCATGATGTGAGGAGGGGAATGGTGGCAACAGGAGGCCACAGACTGAGAGTTGTATAGTGGAAGGAGCAGGGTCCCCAGCAGCACAGAGTATATCAGGAGATGAGTGATGTGTTAGTGAGGACAGGGCTGCATGTGACAGAGGCAGTGTCATGATGTGAGGAGGGGAATGGTGGCAACAGGAGGCCACAGACTGAGAGTTATATAGTGGAAGGAGCAGGGTCCCCAGCAGCACAGAGTATATCAGGAGATGAGTGATGTGTTAGTGAGGACAGGGCTGCATGTGACAGGGGCAGTGACATGATGTGAGGAGGGGAATGGAGGCAGCAGGAAGTCAAAGACTGAGAGTTATATAGTGGAAGGAGCAGGGTCCTCAGCAGCACAGAGTATATCAGGAGATGAGTGATGTGTTAGTGAGGACAGGGCTGCATGTGACTGGGGCAGTGACATGATGTGAGGAGGGGAATGGAGGCAGCAGGAAGTCAAAGACTGAGAGTTATATAGTGGAAGGAGCAGGGTCCTCAGCAGCACAGAGTAGTGATAGTTCCTCTACATAAAACAAAGTTCATACATTCAATTTATCTTGCACTCTATACTACTGAACAGCTGATTTTCATGTCATTGTCATGATTTTATTGTAAATCAAGCATCCAGGCTGTAACTGATTGTTTGACATTATCATTATAAAGTGAGCAAGTTTCTATGGAGCTCTCTTATTTTATCGAGATGACACTCCTTCATGATACCTAGATCCATGTAAGTATAACCCCTCTTCCTACAAAGATTTACTGAGCTTCAAGACTGGGGTTCTTGTCTCTGGTCATCGTGTAACTGTGAATGTCAGGGATATTATGAGACAAGACTGGGAAAACAGACAGCTCTCAGGCAGAGAGAGGTCATGGTACAAAACATGATTGCAGATTGCGCAACTTACATTTAAAAAAAAGAACACGGAACTTGAGCGTAGTTACAACAGTATCAGTGGATCTCAAGATGCGTTTCCATTTGAGTCTGGGTATAAGAACACTCTGGCTATATGATACGTGCTGTATGTAGACAGACAGAACAGAGAGCATGTTATGCACACATGTATGTGCAATGTAAAGTCCCATCAGCACACAAAAAAAATATTTTATAAAAATAAAATTACCATCTTGCAATATTATAACAATTAATAAAGATATTTGGGGATAAAAAATTCTAACATTAAATACATAAATAAGGATGTTCTTTTTTATAGACTTTCCTCCTTGCACACACACGATTTCTGTGCAAACTGGTGGCACGCATACGTGTGAGACGATACCATGACAGTCATCTCTATCAGTCCATAGGCAAACCGAGGGGGGTTACCTAGTGCCTGGAAACCCCCTCCAATCCTGGGGTACTTAATAATTGAGGTGGCTGGACCCTGCCCCCGCTTCACACGGCTCTGCGTGCACCTAACAGTAGTGCACGCAGCATTGGCCATGTATATTATGGGGATAGGAAGAGTTGGAGAGCAGCCAAGCACTGTCTAAAATTATAGCTACGCCCCCATGCATGCTTGTGACGCCCAATGGCAGCAGGGTGTGGAAACCCCCCCTCTACAAATCCTGCGTATGCCCCTGCAGTCGGCACTTACACCTGTCCTGTCGCTGGTGCAAATGATACGGCTGAAAAACACGTACCTATGAGATGCCTAGGACTTGAATTGGCCGCATCGGTGTTGGCACGCTCTTGGCATGTCCTTATTGCAGATGGCCTACGTTCATCCGCCCCTTCATCTCTCCCCCATTCCGCTTCTCAAATAGAAGGCAGTAGTGTCATTTGCGCTCAGATATGAAGGGCGTGAAACTGCGGTCATTGGAGTAAAGTCTGCTTCTAGCATGCGCAGGAAAACTGCACGCAAAGGAACTTATGTCCGAAGATGAATCAGGCCCAATAACTTGTGGGAGTTTATTGGTTGCTGTGCTTAATTATAACCATTAGAGAGAATTCTCTACTTTCTATTTGCTGCATAACATTTTAATTAATTAACTGTTATTTGATATCTGACAATAGGGATGAAATACCCGCAGCACACTACAGAATGCAGTTAATACTTACCTATTTGTGGCACAATTTCGGATGCCACACAACCTGAAATCATAATAATGGAATAGACATAGTAAATTGAGTAGTCATAGTATACGTGAACTGATTACAATTTCAACCATCCACCTTTTGTTTACATGGCCTGCTAGACAATTGCGTTCATAGAGGGGAGGGCCAGGCCTTTCTATTGGTTAGCCGTTATGTCACTGACTTAATGGCATGTTGGTTACCGATAAGCGTTGCCTAGTATGATGTGGGTTAAAGGGTGGAGACACCGCTATAAAAGACCAATCAAGAGGCTACATCGGTTTGCCTTGGAAAAAGCCTTTTAGCGAAACGTGTGTCAGGGGAGACAGAACGCCGCTAGCTCCTTTTTATGATTTACCTCACCAACCTTTGAAATTTTGTTTAGTAAGATTGAAAGGATATATTTAAGCCAGCTCAGTCTGGCCACTCTATGCTAGATCGTCAAGTCTGAATTATCATATATATAGAAGACAGTGGCAGAAGTGTAGTTACTGACTATGTCTTTATGGATATGGGGCAAGGACTCTATGCCCTAACTTAAGAAGGGGAGCAGCACATACAAGTCTCCCATATTAGCTGGTTTATGAGTTGGGCGGTTAGCTCAGTTGGTTAGAGCGTGGTCGCAGGTTCGATCCCCGTACTGGCTATGGAATTTAGTGGGCAGCACGGAGGCTAAGTGGTTAGCACTTCTGCCTCACATCACTGGGGTCATGAGTTTAATTCCCGACCATGGCCTTATCTGTGTGGAATTTGTATGTTCTCCCCATGTTTGCGTGGGTTTCCTCCGGGTGCTCTGGTTTCCTCCCATACTCCAAAAACATACTAGTAGGTTAACTGGCTTGTTATAAGCCTACAATTTTCTCTATAGACCTACTTCAACTATATGTATTTTATTAGAGTGCTTGCTAACAATGCACGCATTTGACTGCCTGGATTATTATTATATGGGCAGAAGAGAGAATTATGAGATTTGGGGCTAGATTTACTAAACTGCGGGTTTGAAAAAGTGGAGATGTTGCCCATAGCAACCAATCAGATTCTACCTGTCATTTATTTAGTACAATCAACAAAATGACAGCTAGAATCTGATTGGTTGCTATAGGCAACATCTCCACTTTTTCAAACCCGCAGTTTAGTAAATATACCCCTTGATGTCTATAGAGGGGCATATCAAGGACAATATAGGAGCTTATTAACATAGCGGCACTCTATAGCAGTGTGGAACTGCTAGTTTTAACAGTAGCATCCATCGTAACATTTGTATCCATTACCCTTTTTTTAAATTATTTCCTTAATAAACTAGAAACATTTGTCTGCTGATCAAGGAAATTCTCGGTACTAACTGAAAAAGTTTTAATGCATATCAATAAAGCTTGCGAACAATATTTATTTTATTTGGACCTCTGAGTGCCCCAAATACACATTTTTTTCTCTTCTTCCAGTTCTGGTCATTAGAGAGAATTCATCAGGTGGGATGAATGTGCAGAAGAATGACTGAGCATTGAGTCATCTGATTCTATAATTCAATATCACAGACATAATACCAATCTAGACAATCTAGATCAAGTCAGTGAACTTCAATATCTAATAAATGATTTCAAAGAAAACAAGTTACCTGATATAACGTTGAGGATAAATAGAGTCCTGTGCTTCTCTGCCCTCTACTGTTCAAAAAGTATATTGTCCACTAAAAAGACATCAATACAATATAAAGTGCTCTATTGATCAAACTCCCATTTATCTTGTCAAAAAGTGTGATTTTCATTGGTGCTTACAACAGTAATAAAAAATGACTTTTCGACACAATTTATCATAAATTTATCACCATGGCAGCTGGAAAATGTCCACGGCGATTAGGGTCACTTCTTGTTCTGGGGGGTGTTGTTCAACTGTACTGAGCAAGTGCGGGAATCTGGTGCACCCCTGGAGGTGGAAGCTAAATACATAAATAAAAATTTATTTATTTAAAAAAAATGTTTTATATATAATAAATATGGTAGATATAATAATAAAAAAAAATGATATTGTATCTATCCCCAGATTAGCTCTGTTATTAACTTTCCACATATGAGTACGGTGGCTCAGTGGTCAGCACTTCTGCCTCACAACACTGGGTCATGAATTCGATTTCTGACCATGTCTTTATCCATGTGGAGTTTATATGTTCTCCCCGTGTTTGCGTGGGTTTCCTCCAGGTGCTCTGGTTTCCTCCCACACTCCAAAAACATACTGGTAGGTTAATTGGCTGCCATTAAATTGCCCTTAGTCTCTCTCAGTCTGTATGCGTGTATGTTAGGGGATTTAGATTGTAAGTTCCAATGGGGCAGGGACTGATGTGAGTTCTCTGTAGAGCGCTGCGGAATTAATGGCGCTATATATATAAATAAATAGATGATGATGATGATGTATAGAATATAAAATATTTAAAAATGTGTAATGGCAGTGTGGAAACCACTTGGTGGTGTGAAGGAGTCATCACACCAAGGTTGTCTTGAAGATCTACTCAATACCATAAAAAATCCCCCTCTAGTACCAGAAGAGGAAGGACGTTCAGTTAAGATAAATGGTGAAGGACAGTTATGGTTGCCAGCAGCTGACTGTTTAAAGATATCTACAGTGACTGGTTCATAATAACATAGCGGTATAATACGTTTAAGCCTTGTCCTGTGCTGAACCCAGCATCCTAAGTCAATGCTCTGCTCGCTACCCAACAATCCTGCTCCCAAGTAAGCTGCCAGGAGGACCCAGTTACTTTCACTAGTAGATTAGTGCTACAGCAGCCTCACACACAACCTGAAAATACGTGGTACCAGGATCCGGTGAAGGAGCTTGGGGTTGACAGCGACTACTCTCCTATAACTTGCCGGCACTATGTTTGTGCGCAGTTCACACTTTCAATTGACGAGTGTCTGGTGGCCAAGTGACATCTGTAGGAGTCGTCAGTTATGGTAGGTTACTAACGACAAGAAGAACCCAAAGACAAATCTGTAAAAACACCCATCATGTCTCAACACCTGAAACATAGGATTTATTGTAGAAGTCTTGGCAACAAAAAGACTATCCTTGCAGGCTTCTGGCATAATTTCTCCCTCTTCCACTCCCAGACAAAGACAACCATCTGTGCAACCGAGGTGATAAACAAGGTCCTGGTGGGATTTATTAACTTATTTTGTTACCATGGTTTTAACTACCGTGCTGGATAGCTTTTCCATGCAGGAGGGGCAGAGCTGATGGAGTTCGATTCCCGACCTTAGCCTTATCTGTGTGGAGTTTGTATGTTCTCCCCGTGTTTGCGTGGGTTTCCTCTGAGTGCTCCGGTTTCCTCCCACACTCCAAAAACTTACTGGTAGGTTAATTGGCTGCTATCAAAATTGACCCTAGTCTATCTCTCTCTCTCTCCCTCTGTCTGTGTATGTGTATGTTACGGAATTTAGGCTGTAAGCTCCATTGGGGCAGGGTCTGATATGAATGAGTTCTCTGTACAGCGCTGCGAAATTAGGGATGCTATATAAATAACAGATGATGATAATGATGAAATCATACCAGAGGACCAGCTCTGTCCCTGCCTTCTCCTCTGACCCTCAGTGTCAATGACTCCTCCTAGCCAACCCACTACAACTGTGAGTAAGAATAATACTTAGGAGAGATATGGAGCTGGGAAAAACCTGGCATATGATTAATAATGTGGGCACAGGCGGCAGGTTTATAGTGTTGTGGACACTTTGCTGGGCTTGTATATAATTGAGTAGGCCCATCTGATGTTAAGTCCCGATAGTAACTACACAAGGGGATAACAACCCACTGGGAGGAAAACCCTTCACTGGTCCTGGAGATCAACACCCAGAATCACTGAACTCCCTCATGTATAGGTTCACAAAACTAAGGGCGTACCTGGATCCCATCGCCGTTCCAAGGATTTGTAAATAGCAATCATATTCAAACAAAAAATAATTATGTGTCAAAATGAAAAATATAGCTTCCAAATTACTCATGCCTCCTGGTCGAGAGATCCAAATCCGCTTCCCAGTTGAGTTTTTGTACATGCTGTTTATGATATTCCTTTTATAAGAGTTCTATAGTTCTATATTTGGGTATACATCTTTTAAATTTCTCATATATATTTACCAGGGACTCTTTTTCTTTCTTCTCCTCTCTTTTCCTTCTTATAGATTATATATATATATATATATATATATATATATATATACATATATATATATATAAAACAATTAGTGAGAGAATCTTTTTTTATACATACATGTTTATTATGTAATTTTCTGTATGTGTTTGAAAAACATATACGTATGTATTTATTATAAAATATATTGTTTGAGTCGCTATAGGTGATTTTTATTGCTATATATATAATAATTAAGGGGTTATTATTATTTATTGGCAACTTAAACTAATTCTGTACTTTAAATTATCACATTGGTGATTTTATACAGTTGACCAATGGGGAATGAGGACACTACCCTTTTCAAGCTTTAAATATTGGCTGCTCACTAAAAATGATCAGCTTTGAGAAAGTCCCGAGCTACTGAGGACGAAATGCGTCAGTTCTCTGAATGGTGGCTTCTAAACTTAGGAGCTAATGGCACCTGGTTCAAGTGGAACTAAAATTCTCCTCCCACTGTTTACCTCCAGACCGCAAGCATTGTTACACCTGTACAACACGGCCGAAGAAGGAGTGATAGATCTTTACGTTGACAGTAGTTCTAGTTATTATACGAGAAGTTTGTATTCAACCTATTCCCCTCTGGAGGGTGGAGTTATCTTTATACCGGTAAGAAGTTTATTGCATTCCTTTCTTGGATTGCGCACTATTCAATAAAATTTAATTTATTCCAGCCCTCCATTTTCAAAAAGTTGGATCGTTTGAATGTGACCTATTTCTATGGGACATACATCTCCCTAATTCTGGTCAAGGATTCACTAAGGAGAATTATAATGTACTTTATATTTTAAAGTATGTTATTTTTTATCTTTGAAAGCCACCACTACCCTCAGTAAGAGGTACAGAGGCTTGGAGAGGGTGGAACCTTTACTTGGGGGTAAGGTCATACTCACCACCATGGTTGGGACACCCCAAAGTTCTGGGTACATAAGGCAGAGGCAATGTGATTTTTTTTCCCTTTTATACTGCTAGGTAGACTTGGGAGTGGGAGACTGAAAGTGGATGAGACTTCAGTAAGAATGATCTATCTGATGCTGGCCGGGCTTCATGCAACAGCAAGGACTTCCCAAACTCAACTCCGCTCAGTGCTGACCTTGGATTACGCTGAGCCACTCACGTGACCAAAGTGGGTTCTCCACCCACTGGTGTGCTGACTCTGCCTACCAGTGCAATGCTTTGCCTACTTGTGTGTTAGCCCCACCTACTGTGACAGGCTCCACCTGCTGTTGCTGTAACTCCACCTACCATCTATCACTGATGTTACCCCGCCCACTTTTGTGTTGGCCCCACCCACAGTTGACTCTGACCCGCCTACATGAGGCCACTTTCAGAATTTTTTCCAGGGCTGCTTTAAGTTCCCTATCTGCAGGCGTTAGTGCCCTTACCCTTAGTACCTCGGGTATTAAAATATATAACAGTAGCAAACATTTTGATGGTACCTATTCCCCATTAATGCTAGTCAGCATGGCGAATGCTTGTATCCAGTTAATAAACATTTTTGTCCCATTCTTCCCCTCTGGTATCACTCTTCCTGTCTGATCTCGCCACAAAGTCTTGGCAACAATGAGGGTAATAAATATTCAATGTCCACATTTTACCCTTTCCAGATATTCTCTTTACTTGCTGCTGCCAAGTGTAAGCTTAATGGAGGAGCCATGCATAAATAAACTGTCAGGATTCACTAGGATGAGTGGGATCCTTCTGTTCTGCCTGGGATTGGTGCTACTTCACCCGGAGGCGCAAGTGGAAGGTTTTCACCAGAGGTTCCCGCAAGGGAATTTGAGCTTGGCAACTTCCACCCTGCAGGTCGCGGCCCTCTAGGGGAGTTCCCAGTGTGCGGTGACAGTGAACCGAGTACAGAGAAGAATTTAGGCAATAGATAGCCACAAATGAGTAGGATTACTGAGTGATGCTCAGTGATAGTCCACAGAGAGATAATAGGTGATTAGCATCAGCACACTTGGAGAGATGGTAGCGATGATCTGCAGGAGTTACCACTAACGAGTGGAGCAGGTAATAGGTGACACAGGTGACCACGATTGGTCCTGCCAAGTACTGTATGCAGGGCTGGTGCAAGGTTGCCCGGCGCCCTAGGCAAAGCTTAAGCTCGTTGCCCCCCCCCCCCCCCCCCAAATAAAAAAATATTTTTTTATCTCACAGCTCCTAACACATTTGAAATTTTTAAAATAAAAATAACTCTTACCTCCTCTTCTCCTCTTGGCTGGCTAGGATGCAGTTCAGATGTCTGATGCAGCACTGATGTCTGGCGCAGAATCCTGTCCAGGCTTCACTCCTGCCCAGGAGCAAACACAGGATATCTAGAGGGGAGGCTCTAAATGTTAGATTTCAGAACAAAACAAACAAAAAAAAGAAAACTTTACATCACTCACCTGTTACAGACTGACATGTACCCCGCTGCCCACCAACTTCTCTCACACATGCCCATCTGCCCACTAGCGATTCTCACATATGTCACCTATGCCCTTGTATAGCTGCAATTTGTCACGGCACTATTTTAGTACATAGACTCCATAGTCTCTAACTTAAGGACATTTATAGGTGTAATCCCACACTTTCTGTAGCATCCATTCTCCCGCCATTATCTGTAGCATCCATTCTCCCCCCCCACACATTTACTGTAGCATTCATTATTCCCCCCCACACACACACATTTTCTGTAGCATTCATTCTCCCCCATTTTCTGTAGCATCCATTCTCCACCCACACACACATTTACTGTAGCATCCATTCTCCCCCATTATCTGTAGCATCCATTCTCCCCCCCCCCCACACATTTTCTGTAGCATTCATTATCCCCCCCACACATTTTATGTAGTATCCATTCTCCCCCCACCACACACATTTTATGTAGCATTCATTCTCCTTCTTCCCCCTTTTACTGTAGCATCCACTCCCCCCCCCCCCTCGGTTCTCTGCAGCATACTTCTCTCACTCTCCCCTCTCTTTCTCTGTTGCATACTTTCACTACCCCTCCCCCTTTTCTGTACTCACCTTCACTTTTCTTCCATTCTCTTCTCCGCCTCTTGTTTCTTGCTTCTTTCCTCTCTCTTTACTTCTGTCAGACTCCTGTCGGCTCTCTACACTGGCAGCGTCGTGACATCACGACGCTGTCAGGCGCCGGGCACATTTGAAAATGCGGTGCTGCGCTTAGGTCTACAGGACCACTATATTGCGGGCGGACGATCCGTCCTGGGCGATCGCGCCGCCCGCTTAAAATTAACTAATGAATAATTGTTTTTTTAATAATCAGTCTCCTCGGCCATAGTGCCGCCCCCCCAGAGGCCGGCGCCCTAGGCAGCTGCCTAAGGCTGCCTAATGGTAGCGCCGGCCCTGACTGTATGTCATTCTATTTCCAACTATTGGCTGGTTTTAAGGCGTTATAATTACATTTTGGACACTTCAGCCTGTATATTTGAATCTTCAGACACGTGGATCTCATACTGTCCATCACATAACAAGTGATTTAGTTAGAGGGGGACGAGCTGGTCACTCGACCCCTCCATGTGCTATTTGAATTACTAACAATGTCAAGATAGGACTTGGTATTAGTATTGGTATTAGTATTAGTATTAGTATTGGTATTGGTATTAGTATTGGTATTAGTATATATATATATATATATAATATATATGTGATTTTTACATTAGAATTAATAATTTGGTAATTATTGTTCTAACCATCTTGGACAACCCCATCATCACATACATGAGTGTACATATTCTATATGTGATATGAATGTTAAATAAGTTTATAGGTAATGACGATATCGTTATATGCATAATATGTTTTATGGATTTTATGTTAAATAAATGTTTTTTTTTAATGATTATCAGAAATCTGAGTATATTCTGCCATATATGTTCAATTTTTATTGATGTAACCAAGGTGACTGTCGATTTTTATTAGGTTGAAAATTACTGTAAGGAGTTGGCAATTCCTCCCATAAGGAGCTGACTCTCACTGGTTTGTTTTTATACCATAATTACCAACTTTCTGTTCTTCAAATCCGGGATCCTGCGGAGGAGGTCGGTGTAACGGGGGGGGGGGGCGGCGGGGCTCCAAAATGGTGTCATTTTGGACCCGCCCCCATGACGTGATGACGCAAATCGCGTCATTTGACAGCGGGGGGCAGGGCCAAACGCCGCGATTCACTGGGAATCGCTGCGTTTGGGACTTAATTCTGCCCACTTGAAGTGGGCAGAATTATCCAGATGCGGGAGATTGCCACACTCGCCCGGGAGTCCGGGAGACTCTCGCAAAATGCGGGAGTCTCCCGGACATTCCGGAAGAGTTGGCAAGTATGTTTTAAACCTAGCGCCTAGGAGATTTGGTTTTGTTGATTTCCCTGGGTCATACCAATATCGTCATAGGCATAGGGGTCCTATAGATATAAGTGGCGGGATCTGGCCACAAAACAACATGACATCTGGTTATGACTCCGGCATCGCTGACTTCACTTGAAATCTATAACACCACAAAAGGGTTAAAATCCAAAGGCAATTGTGACATACAGTGATATATGTGACCCATAGTCACAATCAGCAATGTAATGGCAATAGCAGCAGCCTGAGGGCAGATATGAGATCACCACAGAGAAGTCACAGAAGAGATAATAATACCCATACTTGCCAACTTTCCCTGAATGTCAGGGAGACTCCCTGAAATAGGGGTGATCTCCCTCACTCCCTAAAGAGTCTGGGATTCTCCCTGATGCTGAGCAAGTACAAGACGTGGTTGGCTTCACCATTTGTGGCATGATGACACAGTTTAGAAATTGTGTCCTATGTCCATGTATTGATGCCTATGGAGGTGGCCATTTTCATGGAGACCAAGATTTAATCAAATACTGACAGGTAAGACAACATGACTTCAATAATGGAGATAGAAATGTAAAAGACACTTCAGTCTCTAGAGATTCATTAGCTGCTTTTCTTTAATGCATAGTTACCTACTCTCTGAATGTCTGGGAGACTTGCGCATTCCTGGGAGACCTCCCGGGAGAGCAGGGCAACCTCCCGGTTCTCGCTCCTGCAATAGATAAGTGGTGGGGGCGGGGCTTAATGCCGTAAATATTGTGTCCTCTTAGCCCCGCCCCCTGCTGTAATTAGCCAAAATTTTGACAATTGTTTAGGGACGGAGCCAAAATGATGCGATTCGTCAGGCCCCGCCCCCACACGCCCACCTCCCCCGGGATCTCCCTGAAGCCAACGAGGAAAAGTTGTAAGTATGTAATAACTTAATTATTGATAACCACACCGAATTTTTCCCAACAGTCGTAGCACCTTGTCCTCTGACTTCTGTCACATGTCGCACATTCTTAATGTACCATTGTGTCCTATGTTTCTTTTCTTTCCAGCCATTTTGAGGATATGACATACACCAATATTACTGGCTCTAACCAATATTACTGGCTCGAATTGACCAATCCATAACACCCCCGATCATTTTAAAAAGTTGTCTCCTATGGTTGGGAGTTATGGAAGTATAATCAGATTTTCCTTCCATAGTTCATGTGCATAAAAATAAAGGTGAAAGTGGTATATTTTTGCTATAAACCTAAAATAATGATGCTCATGAATTAATCATTATTGTGACTATTTAACTTAACATGTAATTACAATGTGTGGCCACAAGATGGTGGTAAATATTCAAATATTACGCTCAATCATTTCCATTCCGTTTAAGAATAGAACTTTATGTTTAATGTTTGGCATATGAGTGCAGTAATGTTGACAAAGTAGATTTATTATTAATACTGCAATCCTGTACATGTAAAATATAATGCACTATTCACTACAAAGACTAATACTACTTATTTACATTTTAAACGGAAATTGTCTTCATGTATTTTGCTTGATGTATAATATGCATATGTTGCAGTAAAATAAGGATTCATATAAGTGTTATTGTTCATTTTGTATTTATTATATTATTTAATGTCATTGGTTTTCATATGTTTGTCCTATGTTTGTTATTATGTATTACATTATCATTTGTATTATATAATACACAAGTAATGCTTATATATGTATAAATGCCTGTAGACAATATCTGTATTAATGATGAGGTCTGATGTCATCATTTATTAATGGTGAGTTAAGATGCCATCACCTTCGTGTTGATTAGGAAAACTTGTATATTATAAGTAATGCGACCCTGACTGTAAATTATTATGGATAATTTAAATAGAGATGCTCACTGACCCACGTGTTTTGGTTATGGATCTGGATTACCTTCAGGTTTTGGTTTTGGATCTGTATTTTTTTTAGAAAAATTGCTAAAATATGCTAAAAATCACATAAGTTTGCTGTTTTTTTTGATCCTACATAATTATTAACCTCACTAACACTAATTTCAAGTAATTTGCAGTCAGTTTTGACCAGCTCACAGGTCACATTATTATTTTCATACACTTTTGGACCAATACTGCAGCGACCTGGCTGGATGGTAAGTGACAGAGCAATGACTCAAATACACGGCAGTTCCTAGTACATCTAGGACACATTGCCACGCAGCAGTGGCAGAAAGGAAAAGTGGAGCAAGATAGAATTGTCCTTGGATCATAAAACCAGTTATGGTTCATTTGATCGCTCCACCTGTTTCTTGGATAAGTGAGGTAATTCTACAGCTAATACATGGCAACAATCGCTCCACGTGTTTCTTGGATAAGTGAGGTAATTCTACAGCTAATACATGGCAACGATCGCTCCACCTGTTTCTTGGATAAGTGAGGTAATGCTACAGCTAATACATGGCAACGATCGCTCCACCTGTTTCTTGGATAAGTGAGGTAATTCTACAGCTAATACATGGCTGACCTTCCCAGGATGTGTGCTTTTATCAGACACACACCAATCCAGGGTGCCAGACAATGCACTAAAAAGAGCCATTGAAATTCCCAGCAAAAAGCCAGTTCATCAGTGAGCTTCGAATCAGCCCCAATTCCCACAAAATTAAAATCTAGTTAGGTACCTTTCATGTAAAGTGCTGATTGCAAACACAACAAAACACGTGTGGGAGAATGTGGCCTCTAAGACTACTAGACACAAAGACATTACATGGATGGCTAGCTAGGGATGTCTGCCTCTCAGGACATTCATGCACTCCCGGAGCCTGTGCCGATATGTCCACTGCCCCTTCTGCATCACCAGAAGGGAAACAGCACAGGGTATTTTTGGGACTGCCCCACTGCACAGGCACTGTTAGATGCCTTGGAACATGAACATAAGGACAGTGTGCCCAGAACTTGCCTTTCATACCATTCGGTATTTTATGGATTATTTCCAGGGACCCACACCATTGGGGCAATCCAGGAGGCCTGGAGGCTAGTCAACTGCTTTAAGAACGCTATTTGGCTTGCCAGGAATCGCCTCATCTTGAAAAGGAAGAAGATGACCATCCAGAACTGTCGCAGGCTGATCCACAGCCTACTAAGAGACTATAACACAATTGACATTCCTGAGGAAGAGGAAGATGATTAATTTTCTGTCTCCCTCTTCTCCTTCTCCCCCTATGTGTCTGTTTATTCAATGTAACAATGTTGAATTTGCCTGCAAATTCAGAAGACAAGCCTGCTTGTCTTCCTCTTAATCAATGACTCTTAGCAATTGAGTACTCGTCTTTGGGTGTATATTACACTTAGTAGTGCAAATTAAGAAAAAAAAGAGTGCAATGACTGGTATATTAGGATTTCAGCACTCAGAAATTTTGCTCTTTTATAAGGGTGTATATCAGACCCTACACTTTGTAGTGCAAATTCAGAAAAATACAGTTCAATGACTGGTATATTAGGATTTCAGCACTCCTACTTCTATTCGATCACTTTGCCTGCTCAATACTCTGACCTAACCCTTCTCTGCCCCTCTCTCAATTGGCGCTAGATCCCAGTGGAGGCGGGCAGAGCCGTAACTAGGGTGGTGCGGGTGGTGCCGTCGCACAGGGCGCAAGCCCAAGGGGGAGCAGCAGCCGCCCGCTACCTACTTTCAGGCTAAACCCGTTACCAAACTTTAGCCTTGTACTGTTGCCAGGATGTATCCGAGTTGTTGGATGAAAACAATAGAGGGGAGAGGGGAGAGAGACTGACTGTCTTCAGCTTTGTACTTTCATGCAGTGGAACGCATGTGCGTTCCACTGCGCGAAAGTATAAAGCTGAAGAGAGTCAGTCTCTCTCTCCCCTCTATTGTTTTCATCCAACAACTCGGATACATCCTCATCACCCGTAAGCATCGTAAAAAAGGTAAGTGTGGAATTAAATCTCTGATACGTAGCAAACAGGATACACACAGCCCCCTGTCCTACATGCGTTCTGAGTGCAGTTTCATTATACTGATCATTGGCAGCCTTGTATCACTTTATTTGAAGGAATGTTGAAGTTTTAATAATCTTTTAAAGCATTTACATTAATATAAAAGAAATAATAGGTTTCAATGATATGGCAAAATTCCCAAACATTTTAAATTATACTGGGTTCAAAGGCTCCAGGGAATGGTTTGTTCTGCACTGTGTACTTCCTGTGGCAAGAAAAGGTTAATATGTGGAAATTTTTGCTGTAAAATGCGCCAAAATCAACCTTTAATATTTTTTCTTTAACATTTTACAACTCTTTCTTATAACAATCTAGTTATCTTAATCTTGTGTATCTCTTTTACTGTTCTTATTTGAGTATTAAGTGCATGAAATATTAGAATACCTTCTGGTATATATTTTTGCATACTTTAAATGGTCATTAGGGCAAAGAACCAGTTGTTAATTTATTTGAATCCCTGAATCCCACCACTGTATGTGTGTGTGTATGTATATATATATATATATATATATATATATATTCATGCATTTGCAAATATGTGTAACAGAATCCTTTCAGTAAAGTGCTAGCCACACCCTCACATTAGGTTGGCCACACCCACTTGGCAAATGTCACTCCCACTTAGATGGGGGCCGCCGGTGCCCTGTCTCGCCCAGGGCACTAAAATGTCTAGTTACGGCACTGGAGGCGGGTATCTATTGAATCAAAAACTCCCAAGATCCGACGATGTCACGATGACGTTTTGCCTCGTTTTGGAATCCGAATAGGCGCGAGAGTACCGAGCCGACTCGGCTCAGTACTCGGAACCCCAGAGTTCGGGTGGGTTCGGTTTTCAGGAAACCAAGGCCTCCCATCTCTAAATTTAAATGACCTTAGTCATCTGTGACATAGGTAAAAGCTCTAGACCTGGGACCTGTAAATTGCCACAGAACTCTTCTGTGACCTAGAATATCTTTATAATTTACATTAGGAAGTAAGTTATCCCATATACAGTGTAAAACGATTTTTTTTTTTCAAAAGTAGTAATATTACGCTGATTAAACACATTACAATAAGATCAGATTTGTTCATTGCAATCTGATTGGTCACATTGAACATACTCAGATGATAATGGTTAAATGCAACTGGCTGTGCACGTTTACTTAGTTCTTACCTTTTGCTAGGGAGAGACAGTAAAGAGCGGCAGGGGTAGCTGGCAGGGGTATTTGGTTGGGGTAGCTGGCAGGGGTAGCTGGCAGGGATAGTTGGCATGGGTAGCTGGCAGAGGTAGTTGGAAGGGGCAGCTGGCAGCGGTAGTTGGCAGGAGTAGTTGGCAGGGGTAGCTGACAGGGCAGCTGGCAGGGGTAGTTGGCAGGTGTGGCTTGGCAGCATGTAGAAGCTGAATAGAGGTAGATTATAAAAACATATGGAAGTCCGTGTTATGTTGCAAAGAGATTTATTTACTCACACAGCCTTACAGGGGAAGTTACCCTGACTGTTATTTACTGAAAGAGAAAATAATGCAGCCCTCAAGGAAGAGTTGAATTATTGGCTGCGTTTTATGTCTGGATTGTTAAGAAGAGAACAAGACAATAAACACATTTGAAGGTGTTTTATAAAAAAAAATCAGGAAAAGAGAAATAAAAGTGAAACACAACCCACAACAAAAAATATTATTATTATTAATATTATTATTTGTTTATATACCTCCGTAACACTCTACAATTTGGGACAAACACAGTAATAAAACAAGAATGGGTATTAAGAGCAGATAAAGCGATAAGAGGGAGCTGCTCACAAGCTTATAATCTATAGGGAAATAGGAATTTGACACATTTGGTTAAGTGCACTTATTACATATTGGCCCAGACACATTGCAATAGAAAAATGTGCCTAGTGGGCTATGTGCAGGGGCGGATTGGGAACTCAAAGTGGCCCTGGAAAAAATTATTGAAGTGGCTTCATGTGGGCGGGTCCAAAACAACTGTAGGTGGGGTTAATACAGAAGTAGGCGGGATTTAGAACTACTGGAATTTACTTGTAGTAACATTTGGGAAACCCTAGATGTGATGACTTAATACACAGTGGGTCATCTCTAAAGGAATGCAGGGAAAAAGCTGCCAGTCCTGTGTTATAAAAATACAGGAATCCATTTGCATTATCTGCGACTGGTTTATACCTCAGTGCTCCAACTTATTTAGTTTTCTACTAACACATCCTTCCAATATTCCCTTCATAGGAACATACCTGACTTTGTTTAAAAAGTTTAACTGTTTCAAAACATGTTGGTACAATCGTATTTGATCAGTCTGCCAGAGCAGCATATGAGCACCTCACCGCACGGTTACATCTTTCCCTGACGTCATGAGATACAAACTACCAGACAAATCTCTATCTATATATTATATAAATATGTGCACTGTGTGTTTTAAAAAATGCATTAAAGATAATCATTATATTAAATGGCTATCCAGTGTGATCACCACAGAGGTGAAATGCTTCAAGCATCTGCAAGAAAACACTTCTTTTGTAATAATTGTGTATGAGCCCTAAATGTGCCCAGTGATTGGTGGTGGTTTGAGTTAATAACAGTGCATGGAGGGTTGGCAGACAATGGCACAGCTATTACAATTGTTTGATGGTGATATACTAAGTGCAAAGTAGGCAGGATTAACTATATTGTCAGTGCAATGGAGGCTGGTCTTATGTTCAACAAAGTGATCTGAGAATGGGACCAGTACAAGGTAGAAGGCAGGCAATGGAATCAATGCAAAAACCACTAAGGTATCAGCAGAGCTGGGAAAGGCTTTGTGGGGCCTGGGGCACTTAAGACAGGAGGGTTATCATTTTAGACAAATACACAGGCAAAACTGTGTGCACTACTGTTAGGTGCACACAGCTCTGCCTTCACAAGCAGTACTGTGTACTACTGTAATACTACTGTAATACTACTGTTAGGTACACACAGCTCTGCCTTCACAAGCGGAACATACCCCCAACTGTCCTCGTAGTCGGACCAAGCGAGACAGTCACCCAAATTCAGGACTACACCACCAGATTCAGGACAGTAGGCAGATGTTCCTGCTCTCTCCTACCTGTTCTTGTCACTTTCACCACCTATGGCTGCTGGTGTCTTTAGACCTGTTGCTGCATGTCTGGATCCTGGAATGATGGGGCCCTACAGGGGCTCATGCAGTATTGTCAGGGGGGGTTCCCCGCTGACCCAAAAAAACAAAAAAAAAAACAACCGCGGGAGAGCTGCTGCTCCACAGATCAGAGCAGCCCCCCTTCCCCTCCACACATCAGAGCAACCCTCCCTTCTCCTCTAAACTTCAGAGCAGCCCCCTTCTCCTCCACGCATCAGAGCAGCCACCCTTCCCCTCCACATATCAGAGCAGCCCCCTTCTCCTCCACACTTGAGAGAAGCCCCTTCTTCCCTCCACACATCAGAGCAGCCCCCCTTCTCCTCCACACATCAGAGAAGCCCCCCTTCCCCTCCACACATCAGAGCAGCCCCCCTTCTCCTCCACACATCAGAGCAGCCCCCCTTCCCCTCCACACATCAGAGCAGCCCCCTTCTCCTCCACACATCAGAGAAGCTCCTCCTTCCTCCTTCCCTCCACACATCAGAGCAGCCCCCCTTCCCCTCCACACATCAGAGAAGCCCCCCTTTCCCTCCACAAATCAGAGAAGGCCCCCTTCCCCTCCACACATCAGAGAAGCCCCTCCTTCCCTCCACACATCAGAGAAGCCCCCCTTACCCTCCACACATCAGAGCAGCCCCCCTTCTCCTCCACACATCAGTGCAGTCTCCCCCTTCCCCTCCACACATCAGAGCAGACCCCTTCTCCTCCACACATCAGAGAAGCCCCTCCTTCCCTCCACACATCAGAGCAGCCCCCCTTCCCCTCCACACATCAGAGCAGCCCCCCTTCTCCTCCACACATCAGTGCAGTCTCCCCCTTCCCCTCCACACATCAGAGCAGCCTCCCCTTCTCCTCTACACATCAATGCAGCCCCTCTTCCCCTCCACACATTAGAGCAGCCCCCCTTCTCCTCCACACATCAGAGCAGAAGATAAAAGTTACAGACAGATAAGGTATAAGCTTACTGTTGAGTGTGTGTGTCCTGTGGCTCCAGATGGAAGAGAAGTTCCAAGTGTGTATGTGGTGTGGTCAAAAGTGGACTCTGTTGCCTGTTTCAATGGCTTATAAACCTTTACCCAGAATGCATTGCTTCAGGTGGGGCTTGTGACCTTTACCACACCGACGCAACTGGACACTGCCTGCAATGATGACTCTCTGCTCTGTGTTTCTTAGCTATGACTTCCTGTCCTGTGAGCACATGCTTTTCCTTTGTTTGAACCTAACTTACTGTGGTGCCATATATGAGAGACAATTTCTTTGGTTGAAATGCTGTGGCTTTCAGCCAGTTCATATCTTAATATGCGCATACGTTCGGCGCATGTAAACAGCAGTGGAGTGCTAGCGCCCATTATGCGTGGCTCAAGCTCTGCCCACCGCGACTGCGTCAACAGTGGCGATATAGGAGCTCCTTCACATCGGTCTACTTGGCTGAATAAAAAAACGTGATAAATCAACATCTTATCATGTATTGTCAGCTTTAGCTGCATAATATATAAACAAATAAAGCTTACGGACATGGTTAGAATGGATGAAAGTGGCTACATACCATGAAAGAGGGTATTGCTATTATCCCTCATTATCATACAGCACTGTAGTGAACCTTGCAGGTTTTAGTGTGATTTATCGTTTTCACTGATAGTGATAAAACATTTACAAATCATTTGTACCATGATATACCCGCTTTACATCAATGACGAAGTCAACGGCGTATATTTACTAAACTGCGGGTTTGAACAAGTGGAGATGTTGCCTATAGCAACCAATCAGATTCTAGCTGTCATTTTGTAGAATGTACTAAATAAATGAGAATTAGAATTTGATTGGTTGCTATAGGCAACATCTCCACATTTTCATGCCCGCAGTTTAGTAAATATACCCCAACAAGTCTTTTTACGCAGAACTCTATTGGTGATATCAATAATTGTAAAGGATTACGCTGAACAGACTGTCAACGCTTTTTAGGCAATATGAGTTAGGTCGCTTTAGGTGCCGCAGAGTATCAAAAGAGAAAACTCTACTTTTTCTTCCTTTTTAAATAGGCTACTTAATATTGGAGATAAAATCACATTACAAGATTTATTTATAGTATTTTTATAGCTTCTCCAAAGAGTGAATATTTCCATTTTCTCCAATTGTGATAATCTCACAGACTGCTCTAATACTGTAATTCAGTCCCTACTGACTTAAAATGAAAACAGAGAGAAAATCTTGAGTTTCAGTCACTTTCATTATGATGGGTCGTCAGATACCTCAGCTCCTATAGTAAACATGACATAGTACAATCATTTCTTATGTTACAGATGTGTATCTATCATTATTTCCTAGGCAACGCTATGACCAGACTGAGCATTTGGAAATTAACTCAATTCCACTGTACATATCAGTAAAAGCCGTTGATAAAGGTACAAACCGGCGAGCCTGGACCTGTTTTGTGATACACCGCAGCTATGTTTACTCAGTGGTCGAAATGACGGTATGGAAATTCAAAGTGACTGGCCGGGAGCTTTAGGGATTTTCATAGTGTGAAAGTAATGTTACATTTATTGAAGAATCATAAGGATCAACAACAAAAGCTAAAAACCTTTTCAAACATCAAAACATGAACGTTGGCATAGGGAGTGGGTGTGAGGGGGGTCAACGGTACACAACATATCACAACATTATTATCCATATTGAAGATGAAGTAAATAATATAATAGTAATGTGTATAAATCAATTAGATCAAGTTATGATTATATGATTAGATTAAAGAATCACATCCTCACACCTGCAGGAGACCTGAGACACAGAGAGGACAACTACTACGCTCAATAAATAGGATTTGTATCCAAAATTGGGCAGCACGGTGGCTCAGTGGTTAGAACTTCTGTCTCACAGCACTGGGGTCATGAGTTCAATTCCCGACCATGGTCTTATCTGTGTGGCGTTTGTATGTTCTCCCCGTGTTTGCGTGGGTTTTGTCCGGTTTCCTCCCACACTCCAAACACATACTAGTAGGTTAATTGGCTGCTATCAAAATTGACCCTAGTCTGTGTGTCTGTCTGTGTGTATGTTAGGGAATTTAGACTGTAAGCTCCAATGGGGCAGGGATTGATGTGAGTGAGTTCTCTTTACAGCGCTGCGGAATTAGTGGCGCTATATAAATAGATGGTGATGATGAAAGTTCAAGAGGGAATTGGGGCACTTGCAGAAATCGGGCATCTCTCTCTTTCCTTAAAGTACCAAGGGACCCATATAGTATAAAATTTGAATTGTTTGTCATGTAATTAATAAGTGATGTTCTCCATGCATGCATTGTGTCAGATGGAGATTTCGAGGGCTGGATTAGAGGGGGGCTCATGTTGTTTCCAGTTTTTAGCTGTTAATGATTTGCTGTTATAACATGGGAGGTCCGTTTGTTAGTTAGCACAAAGATGTCCAGGGGTCCTTTGTGTATTGGTTGCTCACACATCAAATTAATAATTCAATGGACTTTGTCTCAAGAGGAGATTATATGAGAACAAATCCACCAAATGGGGAAAAATGTGCCTCTGTGTATACTAATACTTTTAATATGACATTTATTTGCACATTCCTGACGTGCTTTCTACATGGAAATGCGTTGTTAGGCACGTCCTGACCAATGTAATAAAAGCAATGAAATGCGTGATAGAGACACACATAATATTGAGAGTCCAGTGGTCTCCTCACTCTCATATTAAATGTATCCAATCAGTTTGTGAATGAGGCCTCAGTGAGTCTCTGTCTGTTCAATGACTTTTAAAACTACATTAATGAGAAAGACTTCAGTAACATCGTCATGACGTTGAACCATTATCATCAGAATATATGGCTGAATAGATCCAGTTTGTGATACAAACGACACTTCCTCTAGCAACTGTCACCCTAGTTGTATAATGTAATCTATAGAATTTGTGAAAGCACTTTGATGGATGACTCCATTCCTGGTGTATCAGTCCTTAAAATAGGCCAATATTTATGGTTTCCTGTGTTCATCTGGGCTAACTTTCCAATCATATTACATGCCTCCCAACATTTATCCAATCAAAAGTGGGATAAAATAAGCCCCACCCCCAATTAGCACAAATGCCACCCAATTACATCCACTCTTTGACAAATAACTCCACTTTGTGACAATCTCCACATTTCCACATAGCTTCTGCCCCAATCATGGTCCCTATATTGGGACAGTCCCTCTACAACATGGCAGTTGTGTGTTATATAGTCTCAGAAACGGGAAATATGAAATACATAAAAAAAACTATGATTGGAGACCCTCGTACAATATACCCTCATGGGCCACCTGAGCCCCACAAGTTTATGCAAATATCTCACCAGCCAATCATGAGGCAGCAACGCGATACATAAAAGCATGCAGACATGGTCAAGAGGTTCAGTTGTTGTTCAGACCAAACACCAGAAAGGGGAAGAAATGTGATCTAAGTGACTTTGATCATGGAATAATTTGTGGTGCCAGACGGAGTGGTTCAAGTTTAGCAGAAACTTCCGATCTCCTGGGATTTACACACACACACACACACACACACACACACACACACACACACACACACCCACACAAGAGTATCTAGAGTTTACAGAGAATGGTGTGCAAAATAAACATCAATAGATTGCCAGTTCTGTGAGCGAAAATACCTTGTTAATGTGAGAGGTCAGAGGAGAATGGTTCAACCTGACAAGAAGGCGTCAGTAACTCAACTAACCATGCGGTACCAACAGTGGTGTAGAGAAGAGCATTACATTATACACAGCAACCTTGAAATGCAGAAGACCACAGGAAGCTGAGGCTACAGTGGGCACCACATACTCACCAAAACGGGACAGTTGAAGACTGGAACAAAATTGGTGTAAACAACATGAAAACATGGATCCATCCTGCCTTGTGCCAACGGTACAGTCTGGTGGTAGAGTATGGTGTGGGGATAGTTTTCTTGGAATACACGGGCTCCTTAATCCCAATTGAGCATCATTTAGATGCCACACCTGAGTATTGTTGCTGACCATGTGCATCCCTTTATGGGCACAGTCTACCCCTCATCCAATGGCCAGCGGTATAATGTGCCATGGCACAAAGCACACGTCAAGCTGGTTCCACAGACGTGACAATGAGATCACTGTACTCCAATGACCTACAGTCACCAGGGGCCTGATTCATTAGTGATCTTATCTTGTGCAAAAGTTAAGATGCTTATTTTTAAGAAGAAACGGGGCGATAAGAGTGAAGTTAAGATGGATTTTCATCTTAACTTAAGAAATTCTTCAGTTACGCAGTGGATTTTGCTTCTTATCTCCCTTTTCTGAGCATGCACAGAGTGGATTTGCTTAAGATAAGCAAAAAACGCCAGATAAGATCACTAATGAATCAGGACCCAGA
The DNA here is from genome assembly GCF_038048845.1 of Mixophyes fleayi. Classification (NCBI taxonomy): domain Eukaryota; kingdom Metazoa; phylum Chordata; class Amphibia; order Anura; family Limnodynastidae; genus Mixophyes; species Mixophyes fleayi. The sequence goes on along the minus strand of NC_134406.1, from coordinate 261,736,453 downwards.
TCTTTCTCCAATACAGCACCTTTGGGATGGGATAGAGTAGAAAATTTGCAGCATGAATCTGCAGCCAACAATTCTATATTAAATGTGTGATGCTATCATGTCACCATATAACGAATTTACTGGATATACTACAATCTAAATATAGCTGGCTTAACTGATGTGCGGAGTCTAACGATCTCCCCGGTGTTCACCAAGAACCGCCGCAAGGCGGGATGGGCTTTGCTGCCAGGAGTCGCAGATCGCGGTCCTCAGGCTCACCCTTAGATGTAGTGCAGCGTAGTAGGAGCAGGAGTAGCGTAGTAAGACGGGCCGGGTCGGCAGGGGTGGGCTGGCCCGGGGGGGAGGGGGGCATCGGTCGCCCGGGGATCAGGAGGGCATCGGTCCCCCGGGCCGCTCAGTTTATCCATTGTTAGAGCCGGCCGCTCAGCTCCCCCCCCCCTGGCTGCACTGTAACCTGATTATTACCTGTGGCCGCATCGCATGACACGCGATGCGACCGCCTCAGCGCACAGTCGGGCGCGTCACATGACACGCAATGCAGCCGTGTCATTGATGATGCTGCCGCATCACGTGTCATGTGATGCGGCCGCCTGTGCGCCCCCCGGGCTGCATCTTGCAAGCCTGCGGGTCGGTACACAGAGAGGCAATGCAGACAGGATCAGAAGGCAAACTCGAAGTCAATCAGGCCGGGTCGGTACACGGGTCACCAGAACAGGAGAGTAGTCAGTAAGCTGGGTTGGTACACTGGGACTGGAGATGAAGAATGGTCAAACAGGCAGAGGTCAATACACAGGAATCAGCAGGGGTCTAGGAAGCAGAAATCCACAGGGAACAGGAGCCAGGAACGAGAGATGTTGCCCAGAGTGAATGTTTTGTACTGACAGGGATTTGAATTTCCCGCCTCCGGGTTGCGGTCATGTGACCGCCGAACCCAGAAGTGCGGCATCCGGATGAGCGGCGATGACAGGTAAGTCCGTAACACACCATGGACCAGAATCTGAGGGATTCAACAAGGTGCTGGGAACATTCATGTCACAAATAATGCAGCCTCTTCTGGGAGCAAAGTAGTGCACCCAGTGCTAGAACGGTACTGCACCAATGGAGCTTACAATCTATATTCCCTTTCTACTAAAGGGTCCACTGAGTGTAGAATACAATATATTGTTATTTTTTTCACCGCCATTTGCCTTGCAAATGAGAGATTTTAGGGCAATTGGTGCCACTTTATTTTTCTAAATCTGAGTGGTAGAGAACTTAGCATGTGTAGTTCAAGTTGCTTTCTTTGCTGGGCTATCGGGTGCTCGCTCTGAGACAAATGTCTATATTCATTGCTCCCGTGCCTGCAGTTTCTCTGTTCAGCCAGAGAATCCATGTAAGAATCAATCAAGCTAAGGGGGAGTTTGTCAGAGACAACATCTTGTCTGAAAATATTAAACAGTTCCCTCAGATCTAGTGTTGGTACAAAATTAAAAGTGTAGGGCTTAAGGTAATACTCACACAATTAGGCTTAAACTAAAAATAGGGTGAAACGTTGTTTTAAAGTTGCAGAATTGGCAAAAGCCAGGATGGTCAGGGGAAAACTGAACCGTTCTCTCTTTAGATAAATATGCATGCTTATAAGGGTTAATAATCTTACCACCCACGATGCAAAGCTTGTTGTAGGGTGTCATGTTTTCAACACTTAGGGCCCTATTTATAAAAGTACTATTGTCCGGTGAAAAATATTAAGGATTACTACTGCCTATAACCCAATTATTGCTAGGGATAACCACACGCACCACGCAAAGGCTTCCTAATGCCTTTGTATTATAATGATCCCATTTATAGAGTATCACAGTAGTACTTGTATTGCCGTGAGTTCTGTCCTGCTAATGTCAGGATGGACTTAACAGAAGAGACCTCTGGAATAAAATACTGATAAATAGTTGTTTTCAGTGCATGTCTCTGAAAAAAGGGGGTGTTGAGGCATGGTATATAGTATAAATTGTATTTACTGCTAGACTTTTCAATAAAGTTTATGTAAAAAAAAAAAAAAGTTTTTCCAATTCCAAGGGGTATATTCAATTGTCCACGTTACTCGCAAATCCGGTTTAGAATTACCGTAATACCAGTAATTCTTTTAACGTCGCGAGAAACGTGGACCATTGAATATGCCCCCAAGCATATGTTTGTGAAATAAAACATTTTATAATTATCTTTTCCACTTTAAGGTATCCATAGGGTATCACAAAGTATCAAACACACCAAAGAAAAACCAAACAGGAATTAACATGGCTTGATTTATTTGAAAAAATATAATTTTGCATTGTACAACATTTAGAAAAAAAAAAAAGATATTACAATATCACAAATATTTTCCAACACAAGGTGAAATAATTATACATTCTTAAAGCTACTTTTTCAATACATTTTTTTTTAAGTGAATGGTTATTTAGTACAGAAAAATAAAGCTACTTAGTAGTGCCACGTAAATGTATAGAAATGGCACTTCCAGTAGCCCTTGAGAAAAGTTAAGGACGAATCTAGTATATATTATATATATTTACTCAGCAGGGCATAACAAGGCACAAATGAAGTCCATACACAATGTTATGTGCCACAGATTATTGACATGAAAATTTTGCACTGCACTCACCTACTAACAGAAAATGCTGCAATAAACTATTTATTATCGGGCGTAAAGTATGCCTGTATCTTGCGCACACAGTTGTGGAAGCCATTTTGTGAGCTGCGCTATAAGACTCACATCTATTCATTAGAAACCAGCGACATCACTGAGGGATTTTCTGCCTCACGGATTTCTAGAATGCGCTACCATAGGCTCCTAGTGAATAGATTATCATCATTAGCTTCCAAAATGGCGACCTCTGCTGGCTGGCAGTTGCGCTGTAACATGACAAATGTTAATGTTTTGACACATTGATCAAGTTGTACATCACACTGAACGCTTCACGGATGAAACAACGATATATGTTAGACCATATCATCTAAGCAACTTAAAGAAGTAGCTTCTGCAAAGTAGGTCTTGGGTCCATTACAAATGGAATTACAATACATTGCAATAAATAACATTTCACTTTATTTTCTGTCACGCAGTTTACTGTACCCATGACATATTTGTATAAAAAGTAAGACGGACACAGTAGTAAACGTAAAAATAACCAACTTTAAATAAAAATATTTACAGTTTAAATGTAAAAAATAGTCCATGGATTATCATCCTTCTTAAATTAACAAGTACTTTTAAAAGAAAAAAGAAATCATTTGTCCTCTATAAAAAAAATCTAACTTTTCAGCGAACTTCTCCTTACGACAGTAAGGTCCGAAACGGACACCACAAGAACGGACGGGAATACAATTACGGTAGTCTCTTGAATCTTGATTACTAGATCAGTGTTGGCTAACCTGCGACACTCCAGGTGTTGTGAAACTACAAGTCACAGCATACCCTTCCAGCAATAAGCTGCTATATATTGGCAAAGCATGCTGGGGCTTGTAGTTTCACAACACCTGGAGTGTCACAGGTTAGCCAATACTGTACTAGATTGTGGTTCTTGAACGATGAGCATTAGAGCACTTCGGTAAATGATTATATTCTCAGCCCAGGGAACATGGCGTTGTCTGTCTGGAGCAGACTTGTGTCCCGTGGGCAGTTGCTATGACACACACATGTATTAATGAACATGACTGGTTTCTTTACGATTCTTTGATTTGGGCACTGGAACTCCACCTGGCCGGTCCTGGTGCTGTGAGGGGTGCAGCATCGCCCGTCGGTGCAATCCCCACAAAACTTAGGCTTGTAGCTGTGAACGCTGACGCAGTTTTTATCTTCAAAATGGATGGCTCGCTCTGATTTCTTTACTCTCACGCATCTTTTCCCTTTCTGGAATGGAAGACAAATTATTTTAATACACAAGTCTTGTCTTAAGTACACAACCGACTGTTAAGTAAATAAAAGTCCTTCATGCCACTGCTCTTAAATTGAATCTGTGGCCGCTTATAGGAGAGGCAGCCATATTGTGAGCTAAACCCATAGTCATGAGGAGACAGCCAATCGCTTCACTGGAAAGCAGTGACATCACTGAGGCAGTTGCACTATTTTGGTGTAAAATTAATAAACAGCAGGGGCAGATTCAGAACGGGTGAGTGCCCCAATAGAAAAAAAAATGTGTACTTGGTCCTAATATGGTGTTATTTCTATGCATGTGTGTCCATCTTTTATATATATATATATATATATATATATATATATATATCTGTGGCTATGGGTGTACTAAATGTTGCCCTAGTATTAATCTTGTAAAATGAATGAAATGGTTATAAATCCGGTACCTTTTCAGTAAGTCCCTCGCTCTCTTCATCGCAGGGTCGCACCATGCACAGCCGGACCTGTTTCTGCATTTCGCAACGACGGTTGCGGTTAGTCACGCGGTAGGAGTGGCCCATTCCACAAGTCTTAGAGCAGGCGCTCCACTCCGTTGTCTGCTCAATGCAGTTGTAGCCCACGTCCGATCCGTCGACCACCAGAGTGGCCTCTGGTCTGTAAGCTGCACAAGAAAAGATATATCCCTGGATTATAATGCAGTTTATAATAATATAATATTAATATTAGAGATGTTTGACATTGCTTCAAAGTGTTTCTCAAGTAAAACGCAATACATTTACAAGAGAAAAAAAAAATTGAGATAAATTCAAGAAAGGCTGACTGGTTCAGCCATTTCTAACTCCAAGTTTGAAGTTAATGCAGCTTACAAGTTATAAAATACACACTGATGTTAAACCGAAAAGGAATTCTGGTATAGTTAAGAGATTGGGTCGACCAAGTGCTGGAGTCCATAGAACCAGATTGATCGAATTTCGAACTGGCTTAAGTAGTTTGAGCATCTCTAACTAATATGTATTTTATGTTGACATTATTGTACGGTGGTAATCAAGGACAGTAGAACACAGTTAAATAAACAAACATATTCCTGCAAAAACTAACTTCTGTTGGTCATAGACTAAAGGCCCCGATTCATTAAGGATCTTAACTTGAGAAACTTCTTATTTCAGTCTCCTGGACAAAACCATGTTACAATGCAAGGGGTGCAAATTAGTATTCTGTTTTGCACATAAGTTAAATACTGACTGTTTTTTCATGTAGCACACAAATATCAACTTTAAATTTCAGTGTACATATAAGCTATCAAGTGTGCTACACGAATAAACAGTCAGTATTTAACTTTTGTGCAAAACAGAATACTAATTTGCACCCCTTGCATTGTAACATGGTTTTGTCCAGGAGACTGAAATAAGAAGTTTCTCAAGTTAAGAACCTTAATGAATCAGGCCCTAGAACTCTGCAAACATGTAGCTTTAATTAATTCTAACAGACTTTTATCTTTATGGTGGATTGTAACATGGGTTATCAGTGCCAGCTGTGCTTGTGTTATCTACCGGATGTTTAGGTTGTCTTTGGCAAGTCAAAATATCTAATTTACAGGGTGTACCAGCAATGAGCTTTCTAGCATGCAGCAATTTTTTTAATGTTACTTTATAATTGTGCATTTTCATAAATACATGCATAAAAAATGACCAATGAAAACTGTCTCTTACCAGCCATAGCAAAGCCCCCAATAGCCACCTCTTCTTTGGAATCACAGACCCACTTTTCACAGCACTCTCCTGGGACCTTCACCTTCCTTGGGAAGGGGCAGTCCGGTCCCGGGAGCTGTAGGTCCAGGTTGCACCTTGGGACACAGCCGATCTGCCCGTCCTGGCACGTACAGTGATATTTACAGCTGGGCTGGAACGTTTCACCGTTGCGATATACGACCCCATTTAACACACATTTGTTTCCTTCGAGTGCTGGTGTAGCAGAAATAAAACCCGAATGACTAAAAATGACAGTGAACCATCCCCATGTACATCTGCATAATAGAGCTCTAGAAATCTACAAACCTTAATACTCCTTACAGAACAGGAAGTGAAGGGAGCACATGAAAATAACTTTCTCTATGAAACTTCATTTACAAAAACATTTGAGTTGCTACAGTACACTGCACTAGCAAACTTTCTGACTCTCCCCTCTGGGAGACTCACAAGGGGGATGGGGGGGGGGGGGGTGAGGAGTCAAGGCAATACAAATAATCTCATTTTGAACCCACCCTTAAGCCATAATACGTAATCGTGCCACGAATCGGACACGATTCACTGAGGATCCCAACATCAAAGTCCCCATCCACCCCACGAGGGCAGGAAGTGAGAGGGTGCCCTGCGTTCCCGGAGGTCCGGGGGAGGTACTCGAAATTTGGGACTCTCCCGGACATTCTGGGCGAGTGGACAAGTAAACTGTACAGCTCTTCTACAAAAGTCCACACCTGGCCTCTTACCATGTACCTACCCATGCAAATGCCGACACTGGTTCTCGGCTCCGCGTTGAAGTCGCAGTATAGACCCAGGTCCTCTTGACATGGGTGCACTTCGGAGCAGCTCTCTCCCTGTTGTCGGGCACATACGGGACAGCAGGCACAGCCGTCCAGCATGACGGGCACATCGGGGGCACAACTAGGCGGCTCGTCCGGGCACCGCCCGCACTGCGATGGGCATCTCTGAGAAGTTACCTGCAGGATAAACAGAGAGAATTGACTTAACATATATATCACAAATAGACAATAGTCTACAAAGCACCCAGCATCCTGTAGAATGTTGGGGTAGGTTTAAAACGTTCTTTACTCTCCCTAATAAAAAAAAGTCTGGGGCTTATTTAATTTTGTGCAACTCATAACAATCAATCAGATCCTAGCTGTCATTTTCTAGTGCAGTTTGGAAAACGAAAGCAATCTGGTTGTCTTGAGTAACACAATATTTATACACAAAGGGGGCTCTACACACTTTTTATTAGCTCTTGTGAGCAATATATAACCAGAGATAGCACCTACATACCGTGTGTGAGCGTGTGACCAGCATGCTACATACCCATGTGTTTTTGGCACAATATCAAGAATCATACAATACATATCTGTGCTCTAACGCAGACATGTAGGGTATCACGTGCACATGTCTCAGTTTTCTCTTACCATTGACAGTGAGTGGTCATATACAGTTATAGCTGGCTAGAACTGGCTGCAGGAATTTAATGATATAGTTTAATGTATTTTCAGCAGAGTTACTCTGAACCCCCCCCCCCCTATGTATGCCGTGATTCTGAAACTGAGGATAGCAAAACTGAAATGACCATATTACAAATTTTCACTGCATTTGCTATTACTGTGAGATTTTATAATATATATTTATCCTTATGATTCTATTATGGGGGGTATTCAATTGTTTGTTTTAACGCGCTAAAACCAAAAAAAACGAGCGCTCTAAAAATATTACCGTTAATACGGTAATTACTCGCTAAATTTCATCTCGCAGCTCCCTGAGCAGCGAGCTGAAATTCAGCCCGCTGGCAGCGAGTAAGTACCGTATTAACTGTTTACGCGCGCAAAATTACCGTATAATATGAAGTTTTTTTAGAGCGCTCGTTTTTTTTGGTTTTAGCACGTTAAAAGAAACAATTGAATACCCCCCACGACACACATATATGTTATTTTGTTCTTGTACCACTTTTCAGAAGCCTTCTGTAACCATAAACTCTGTCTAATCTACAGATTTACTATTTAGAAAAAAATATACACTTACAATACGACCCACGTCACACTATACACAATTAGCGATCCGTCTAATAGTTACAGTAGTGTCAGACAAGCACTTTGTCCACTTTGTCCGCTTTGCGTACATGCAAAGCCTGTTGGCGCTCATTTAAAAATCAATTCATAAACATAACTAAGAACTTTTGGCTAAGCTATGGAAGGGAATGGATTACTCTGTGTTTGGTTTAAAAGACTCAAAGTGCAAACAACAAACGAAGTGCATGTCAGACACTACCAGTAACATCAATTGCCTAAGGTGGTCCAAATTACTGTAGTAGTAATATAATTATCCATCAGGTGAAAAGGAAAGTATCAAATTATAGTTTTCCCATTTAGATGGTGTTGTATAAACTCAAGTTTATCATTTATATAAAATGTTGTAAGTAGGGACTATTAATTCTGCCAGGTATTTCCATTGAAGCCACATCAATTAATAAATTACTAGTAAATGAAAATACAAAAACATACCAAAACTTATTTAATATTAATAATTCATTTAATGTTATGCATATTTCATTAGTAATATACTACTAAATTAATTTTAATCATCATTATAAAAATGTATTTATTTAACATTTTAAATGTTTCCAAAATGTATCTCTTAAATGACTGTATCTATATAATTTTATTCTGCAGCCTAATATAGCTTTATACTTAATGCCACTTACTTTCTGGACCAACAGCAGCATGCACAGGGCTGGAAGCAGGCTCCTTAGGCAGATCATGGTTGTTTCAAAGGCTGCAGCAGAGTTTTGGTGACTTCCAATCTTGTAAGGATAAGCTGTCTGTGTTTCTCACCCTGGCTCCAGCCTGTCCATATATAGAACACAGTCAGGACAGGTGGAATCCTATTGGTTAATCCCTCTGAGTTGGGCAGTTGTTCAGATCATGACGATTCCTACATACCTGCTGCCACCCACCAGTATTCCCAAACAAAGTCCGGATAACGTCCACTAGGTGGCGATCTAATGAATGTTTGCAAAAAAAGAAGGAATGCGTTTTCCATCCAGCTCATGGAAGTGATTTGTGTCAGAGGAACTGATTACTCATCTGAGCATATGAGGAATGCCTGCAAATAACCACATCTCCAGACGTCTAGTACAGTCTGAAGGGACAAGCAGGCGTAATCTACTGTACTCAGTTTATTAGCTGTTACTGTTATGTAACCTGGACAATGAAAGAACTATGTTCTGCCAGATATGGATTGGGTTTCTTTCTTCATCATCATCATCTATTTATTTATATAGCACCACTAGTTCTGCAGCGCCGCACAGAGAACTCATTCACATCAGTCCCTGCCCCATTGGAGCTTACAATCTAAATCCCCTAACATACACTCACACAGACCAAGAGAAACTAAGGGCAATTTAACAGTAGCCAATTAACCTACTAGTATGTTTTTGGAGTAGGGGAGGAAACCGGAGCACCTGGAGGAAACCCACGCAAACACGGGGAGAACATACAAACTCCACACAGATAAGGCCATGGTTGGGAATCGAACTCATGACCCCAGTGCTGTGAGGCAGAAGTGCTAACCACTGAGCCACCGTGCTGCCTTTCTTGAAAAAGAAGGACTGTATTTAAGGTTTATGGACATTCAGATATATAATCATAAGGATATATGATATCTCTATATTTTTTGTCTATCATTTAATATGACAATGATGGGACTTTATTCAATTTATAGTTTATAGGCCATTTCTCTTGCTTAGAAAGTGAACTAAAACCTCATGTTAAAATTTATTTCCATTTTTTTCTCACAAGCGGAGTTAATTCAGATTTATGCTGATCAGGACATGAACTTGGATATTGCATTTAGGTGCAGAATGGGTGAGAGATTTGCGCTGAGCAACAGCAACCAATCAGCAATTAGCTTTTCTCTGTCTGGTGCCATGAGGAGTGTGATTGGTTGTTGTGGGTTTGCACCACAATGTAATGAACTTGCTGTTAAAGTTTATGATTTATGTGTGCGACAAGCTCTAGTGGGCTCTAGCAGTGTATGTGACAGAATATCATGGGGAAATACTATTATCTGCTGATATCTTTCAAATCCTTAACCATGTGATGTTAAATACTTTTGTGTCAAAAAAAGACAAAAGTATTATAGGAGTGATACCTTTATTTTATATGTGATATATTTTTTGTGCAATAGGTATTAATGACAGCAAATTCTGCATTCCTAACCACAAAGACTAGTGCTAGCAAAGATGCTAATTTAAAAGATAGATGATAGATATTAGAACCTGTCTTCACTGAAGCCAAAATGGCAAAGAGAGCACCTATGTCCCTTGTGTTGACGTACCTAGGAAAAATACATCTTGAGAGGTAGATACAATGCAGCGAGAGAAGGTATAACTTATTCTCCGATAAGCGGAGAAGTACTAGAGTAAGCGCAGCGCCATAAGATTTAGTCAAAGCCAACCCTGCTTCGTATTTAGTAGCTAAAAAGTCCAGGACTAAATGTAGAAGGGACAAGATGTGAGTGGAGTTCATCTGAGACCGCCAAAGGTCAAATTCTTTAATTATTTTGCAATATCAAGGAGGCCTCAAGGAAGCGTTACTCAACTCCTTTGTGGGTGAGTGCTAACACTAGATATAGTAATGTTGACATCCACATGCATTGAGGCAGTGTCTCCAACAGGTCTTGGACAACCCTAGATGAATTTTGGGATGCTTGTGCAGCTGCCTGCATAGGCAAACCGGGGGGGGGGGGGGGGGGGGGGCGGTTTCTAGTGCCTGAAGACCCCCCTCCAAGCCTGGGGCTCTGTATAATTGAGGTGGCTGGACCCTGCTTCCGCTTCACACAGCTCTGCTTGAAAAGGGAGAGCTGTGTGCACCTAACAGTAGTGCATGCAGCATTGCCCATGTATATTATGGGGATAGGAAGAGTTGGAGAGCAGCCAAGCACTGTCTAAAATTATAGCTACGCCCCCATGCATGCTGGTCACGCCCACTGGCGGCGTGGTGTGGAGACCCCCCTCTACAAATCCTGCGTTTGCCCCTGGCCTGATAGGGGGAAACCAAACTCTGGATGGCCACACTAGACATACAGTACCAGAACTATTTGTAACACCTGTTCCATCTCTGATTTTGTGCAGGACTTTCAACAACAGAGCTGCTGGGGGAAAGGCTTAGAGATGCCTGAGTTCCACCAAAGAGAAGCACATTGCATCCATTCCTCTTCAACCATATTTTGCAAACAAAGTGAGGTGTCTGAGCATTGGAAGGGTTCACGAAAAGGTCCAATTCTGGACCTCTGAAGGTTTGTACTATCTTTTCCAAAATATTGCTTCTTAGTCTAGGGAAATTTGCTGGTGAGATAATGATTCGAGTTCCCCGGATAAATATACTGCTATATCATTAAATATCAAAAAACCATCAGCACTAAAGGACAAAGGATCCCTTAACGACTACCATTAAACTACATGACTTTACGAGCAGTCTCTAACCTTTTAAAACCTGACACCTATGAAATACAAATACTGCGCTGTAAACAGTTGAAGTTCATGCTGCGTTCTCTTGATATTACAATGTAGACAAAGAGCAATACGACCTACTAACTGCAAGATAGCCATGCGTTATATGTATTTTATATGTTCTAAAATGGAAAGAAATGTTACTGATATGTGATATATCGCTCATTCACTTTTCTTTGAAAAAAATCGGACAAAAATGAAATACGCGTGACACACGCTGTGCAGCTGTTCTGCAATTATTTCCTGTGTGTGCCTCTTGCATATCTACTATATAAGTCATGTAAGTCCCATAGCTGCCTACTCTCCCGAAAATGTCCGGGAGACTCCTGGGAGAGCAGTGTAACCTCCTGCATCTTGTCCACATCCTGGCCCTGCCCCCTGCTGTAATAATTGTGGCGTTTGGCAGAGGGGATGGGGCTTAATGCATACTTGCCAACTTTTCCCTGTTGGCTTCAGGGAGATACCGGGGGAGGTGGGCGTGTGGGGGCGGGGCTTGACGAATCACATCATTCTGGCCTCTAAACGATTGTCACAATTTTGGCCAAGTACAGCGGGGGGGGGGGGGGGGGGGGGGCGAGGGGGCTAAGATGACGCAATATTTGTGCCACTAAGCTGCCCCCGCCACTTATCTATTGCAGGGGGTTGCCCTGCTCTCCCGGGAGGTCTCCCGGACATTCCGGGATATTGGGCAACTGTGTGTTAAAGAAAAGCAGCTAATGAATCTCTAGAGACTGAAGCGTCTTTTATATTTCTGTCTCCATTACTGAAGTCATGTTGTCTTACCTGTCAGTCTTTGATTAAATCTTGGTCTCCATGAAAATGTATGGACATAGGTCACAATTTCTGAACTGTGTCATCATGCCACAGATGGCGAAGCCAAACCACGTCTTGTTCTGGCTCAGCATCAGGGAGAGTGACAGACTCTTCAGGGAGTGAGGGAGATCACCCCTATTTCAGGGAGTCTCCCTGACATTCAGAGAGAATTGGCCGCAAGGTCATTGGTACGGCCTCATCCAGAATAAGGTGTTCAGTTCTGGAGGCCATATCTCCAGAAGGATATAAATACATTAGAGACTGTACAAAGAAGCTAAAATGATGCATGGCCTACAGCACAAAACTTACCCGGAAAGACTAAAAGATCTTAATATGTATAGTTTGGAGCAGAGAAGGGAAAGGGGGGACATGATAGAAACTTTCAAATATATCAAGTGTTATAACAAGGTGCAGGAGGGAAACATTCTACAAAGGAAGAGACGTATTAGAACACGAGGACATGTACTGACACTGGGGGGAAGAGAAGTATTAGAACACGAGGACATGTACTGACACTGGGGGGAAGAGAAGTATTAGAACACGAGGACATGCACTGACACTGGGGGGAAGAGAAGTATTAGAACACGAGGACATGCACTGACACTGGGGGGAAGAGAAGTATTAGAACACGAGGACATGCACTGACACTGGGGGGAAGAGAAGTATTAGAACACGAGGACATGTACTGACACTGGGGGGAAGAGAAGTATTAGAACACGAGGACATGTACTGACACTGGGGGGAAGAGAAGTATTAGAACACGAGGACATGTACTGACACTGGGGGGAAGAGAAGTATTAGAGCACGAGGACATGTACTGACACTGGGGGGAAGTAGGTTCAGAGGAAATGTGAGGAAAAAGTACTTCACTGTAAGGGTAGTGGATAAATGGAATAGCCTCCATCAGAGGTGGTAGAGGCTAATACAGTAGAGCCATTTAAACATGCTTGGGATAGACATAATGATCTCCTTACAAAGAACTAAGGATCTCCAATAGTCTTTGAGGTTACATAGGTTAAAAAAATTGGCAGACTAGATGGGTCAAGCGGTTCTTAACTTCTGTCAAATTTTATGTTTCTATATATATCTAGGATTCCTAAACAATTATCTCTCTTTGTAATGTAAACTGGTGTAGCGTTATCAACCGTTCATGAACGCCCCGGATACTCATCCCTGGCTGCGTCCAACCAGTGAAAGCAGCCATGCACAGTATAACATCGTTCTATGTACTCATCTATGTGCTACTTAATATTGCTAGAAAAATTAAATAAAACATTTTAATGGGGTTGTCCACATTTGGGCAACTCATTCTAAAAAAAACCAATGCCCCTTCCATACAACAATTAGTGGGATTATTCTTGCCTGTTACCTGGTGCCAGGTGCTGGAAATGTTGCAGCTTAAACTAGTGCACAACAAGCTTCCTGTCCATGGCTTATAATAGAAGCCTTCCTAAAGAACTTTATTGTGATCTATGAACGGAGATGGCTTTAGTAATGGGGGAGTTTATGGTTGGTGTGTTCCTGGCACTGGGGACCCATCCCCTTTGTAGGGACCCTCTCCCATTTCCTGTACGGAGGGGTCATATTTGTTTGAAAGTGGTTGTATCTTTTAAATCCTACCTACTAAGAGAGAGTACATTTCCCGTTTGTGTTTGTTGTAAGGAACATATCTATGTAATAATATTTGTGTTATTCGTTATTGTTATGATGTATAGTTTTTCTTTTAGAAGATGGCTCAGAAGATTATGTAAACCACTAAATATGCAGTATTGTTCACAGTTGTTACATATTACAGTGAAAGCCTGGTCGTGCCTGGTAATGGTTTGTAATGATACATTGTATGTGATATAAAACACTCATTTAATGGGGATTTAATGCACCAATTGTTATTGTTAAACTCTTGAGAATATTTATAGAGGCGCTGGATTTGTGAGACATGTGTTGTAACAAGCAGTTAGCATTTGATACGAGTGCCAATTGCTTTAGATCATCGAGTCTTAGTGAGACACGTTGTTTTGATGTGGATAATAAAGTTATAAGGGCATTTGACAGAGTTGTAAATGATGAAAACAACAACAATTGGCGAGTATGAGTACCAAGCAATAAATGTACTATCCTTAAACTAATATATGGAACACGTATCACCGCCACTGAAGATATCTCTGTAATCCTTCAAAAACAAAGAGAATACACACTAAAAAGTATGCGTAACATTATTAATATTATAGAAAAAATTGCCTTAATTTTCAATAACCAATCTAAAAGACAAATATATATAGTGAGATACAGACTTGTTAAAAAGTACAAAGTCTTTAAAATAATTTATTTATATAGCGCCACTAATTCCGCAGCACTGTACATAGAACTCACTCACATCAGTCCCTGCGCCAATGGAGCTTACAGTCTAAATTCCCTAATATACACACACAGACAGATTTGATAGCAGTGTATTAACTGACCATTATGGTTTTTTTGGATTGTGGGAGGAAACAGGAGCACCCAGAGGAAACCCACGCAAACACAGTAGGAGCATACAAACTCCACACAGATAAGGCCATGGTCAGGAATTAAACTCATGATCCCAGGGCTGTGAGGCAGAAGAGCTAACCACTCAGCCACCGTGCTGTCCAGTAATTGTGAAAGCCCCGTTCACAATCCAATGAGCCAGCAGCAGAAATATAACACAGTGATGAGTCATATAAATGGGCTAACAATGTTGCTGATGTAACACTTTTACCATAATGTTTCAAAATAAAGCATTTCAGCCAGAACAATAGAAAACAGGTCCAAAAAAATCACAGCATTAAAAGCATTTCTCCATGTGAATCTTGGTTTCTTCAAAGGCGAACACTTTGTACTGCCAGTGCTAGACCCTCGGATTCTCATTTAAATTGGAGTATGTTACATCTAGTGTTTCCACTTTAAAATATTAAATTTCCTGACTTCAAACTCAAAATTCCTATAAATTCCAGGACAAAATCTCCAAATTCCTAGTAAAAATTGCCAACAAATCACACCCAATCACTTCAATAGTGGCAGCGATGTCAATAATGTCAGATCCATTCGTGTGAATACTGGATACTGCAGTGCTCACTTGCGCGCTTCCATCACCTCTGCGGTCTGCTGACTGCCTTCTGCAAGCACGCATAGTGTTACAATGTATCACTATCATCACCTTTTATTTATATAGCACCACTAATTCCGCAGCGCTGTACAGAGAACTCATTCACATCAGTCCCTGCCCCATTGGGGCTTACAGTCTAAATTCCTTAACACACACACACACAGACACACAGACACGGGTCAATTTGTTAGCAGCCAATTAACCTACCAGTATGTTTTTGGAGTGTGGGAGGAAACCAGAGCACCCGGAGGAAACCCACACAAATACGGGGAGAATATACAAAACTCCACACAGACAAGGCCATGGTCAGGAATTGAACTCATGACCCCAGTGCTGTAAAGCAGAAGTGCTAACCACTAAGCCACTGTGCTGCCTATACTCACTTTACTCACTATTCTAGCATAGGTAGGTCATGCCCCCATTTCCACTCCACCGTGTCTGTGGGCAGCACAATGGCTCAGTGGTTAGCACCTCTGCCTCACAGCACTGGGGTCATGAGTTCAATTCCAAAGCATGGCCTTATCTGTGTGGAGTTTGTATGTTCTCCCCGTGTTTGCGTGGGTTTCCTCCGGGTGTTACGATTTCCTCCCACACTCCAAAAACATACTAGAAGGTTAATTGGCTGCTATCAAATTGACCATAGTCTGTCTGTGTGTGTATATATTAAAGACTGTAAGCTCCAATGGGGCAGGGACTGATGCGAATGAGTTCTCTGTACGGCGCTGCGGAAATGGTGGTGCTATATAAATGATGATGATGATCCCCATTATTAATCTGGTTCTGGTGTAACAAGAATTGGTGCACCAAACCACACACAGAAGGGGAGAGTACGGAGGGCTACTGATTATTACTATTCATAGATGAACCAGCTCGGTGGCCCATCTACGTGTCAACTCCCTACTACTTCCTGTCAACAACAGTCTTTCATCCATGTAGGATATTATTGTGTTTCTCGCCAACAATTTTCATTTACCGTACTACATTAGCAATTCCATACTGTACATACTTCCCCGCATCCATGCTTGCAGGCTATTTAGTTTAGCTTTTTCATGTGCAATAATTATTCAACTAAACATCTGCAATTTATACTAAAAGTTCAGAATTTTGCTTTGAAAATCCAGCAACAGACACTTGTGCCAGTTGTAGTCAGCATTCCATGGAGACTTATGTAACAAATACTTGTTCCATGTACTAAGCTGTTTCCCTTAGCAATTCAATCATACTTCCCATTCTATCAGACTTGCATGCCAGGGATAACAAACGCCTTCAAAGTGAATATTTTTGTTTCTGTGACTTTTCCATTACTTTAAGTAGAAACTGAAAACTCTTCAGCAAAGTAGACAGCAGTTAGTTTGTCCAGCAGCCTATGATCTGACTTTCCAGATCAGTAATCTCAATTAACTTGGCTTTTTGTCTTCAGATACAGGTCTGTCTGAGTTCCACATCGTTAGGTTTTTAGAAAACTGCAAAGTTTACAGGGGTGACTTTATCAGTAGCTACAACAAACCATTATTAATTCTAGATGTTCACTGGTTTTGGTTTTGGTTTTGGATCTGGATTAACTTCGTGTTTTGGTTTTGGATCCCTATTTTTTTTTCTAAAATCCCTATTTTTTTTTTGCTTAAATCACATAGTTTTGCATTTTTTTCCCTACATTATTATTAACCTCAATAACACTAATTTCAAGTCATTTGCAGTCAATTTTGACCACCTCACAGGTCACAATATTAATTTCATACACTTTCAAACAAAGACTGCAGCGACCTGGCTGGATGGTAAGCGACAGAGCAATGACACAAACACACGTCAGTTCCTAGCACATCTACGAAACATTGCCACACAGCAGTGGCAGAAAAGAACAGAGGTGCAAGATAGAATTGGGCAAACTAAAGATTATGTGATTGTGACAGCCCACTGGGTTGGTGATTCGCCTTCACAAGCAGGGACAGCAGCAGCATGTACCAAAGAACATTTTTCAGAGGCAGGCTACTCTGTGTATCATCTGCTTCACTAAGAGGTATATTATTATTATTATTATTATTATCATAGATTTGTAAGGCACCACAGTGCTCCACAGCGCCGTACAGTAGGGAAGACAAGGACATACATAAAACAAGACATACGTAAAACAAGAACAGAGAAGGCAGACAAAATGAATGGAGACATGAAAACAAAGGGTATGGAGGACCCTGCTCATTAGAGAGCTTACATTCTAAAGGGAAGCACAGCTGATAGTTGTGAGGGTCCATTAGTGTGAATAGTGTTATCGAGGATAAGGTCACCTCTAAAAAAGAGATGGGTTTTCAAAGAGCATCTAAAGATTTGAAGGCTGTGGGAAAGTCTGATTGAGCATGGTAGGAAATTCCATAAGTGGGGAGCAGCACGGGAGAAGTCTTGAAGGCAGGAGTGAGAGGTGGTTATCAGACACGAAACAAGGCGCAGGTCAGAGGTAATACTGCTGACAACCTGTTTGAAAAACTAAGGGATGTCATTGCAACATTGCTTATCCTGCTTGGACTCTCCTGAGGATATGTGATTTCTGATAACGCCAATATTGTTAGAGCATTACAGCGGGGGGAATTCCATCACATTCCCTGTTTTGTTCACACAATCAACTTGGTGGTACAGAACTTTTTAAAAAATGACAATGACAAGCAGGAGATGCTGTCTGTGTCCCGAAATATTTAGGGTCATTTTCGGCATTCTGCAACAGCATGTAGGAGAATGCAGCAGCTGCAAGAAGAATATTATTTAGGGGGAATGTACTTTAGTCCAGCGCAGTGGAGAATACTTTCCGTGTTGTGCAAGGTGCTGAAACAACTCGAAGTAGTCACCTGGGAAGAGAGTGCAAACACTGTTAGCTTGAGTCAAGTAATTTGCCTAATTAGACTTTTTGAAAGGCAGCAAGAGAAATTGAAGGAGGAAATGAAACAAAGCAATTCCGCTAATTATGTTGGACTTGCAGATTAAGTACTTTATTCGCTTCGCCAGGATCCAAGAGTTATCAACATCTTGAAATCGGATCATTACATTTTGGCAACTGTGCTTGATTCTAAGTTTAAGAGCTATGTCTTCTCTTTCTTTCAGACTGACCCAGATCTCAAGAGATGCAATGAGCTCCTGGTCAGCGAGCTGACAGCTCAAGTGGTACATGACGTCTCCTCCTTCAGTTTCTCTGGAAATTGCTGCTAGGAAAAAATTTAGCTTTCCCAAGACACCCAGTGTTGATGCAGATGAGTCTGCACAACATTTTGACATTTGGTCTGGTATAAAAGAATTGCCCAAAAATCGTGACAGCTCTTCCGTAAAATGAACTACAAATTTCATGAGAAAGGCCATTACCGGCAATTACATCAAAGCACACAGACTTCTGTGATGGTGTGTTTGAGAATGATGTACACACTGATGAGGGTGAATATGATGACAGTGTAGATTGCAGGTGCTGAGATCTAGCTGATAGAAGGGAGCTAGCTGATGCATGTATGTTTGCTAATATTTTGGGTAGAATGGCATGTTGGCAATTTTATGTTTTTCTACAGTAAACTTTCACATTTATTAGAGAGGTGTTTTTTTCTTTAAAAAGGTACAAGCTTTTTACTTACATTTTGGTTTCCCTGACTTAAACCACTATGCAGTTGAACATAGGCTGGAGAGACTGGAGAGTGGCAAGAACAATGCCACCCCTCCTGTTTCTGTATGAGCTATGGCATAGTAAAATGTGACTGGAAACTTTTAATAACACTGCCAGCCCTATTATTTGAATTTCTGTTTCAGCACTAAACACTGCCACCTCCCCTATTCCTGGGTGAGCTATGGCACAGTACAATGTAACTGCAGATTTTGAATAACACTGCCAACCCTATTATTTCTATTTCAGCAATGACAAGTAGCAACGGAGCAATGGAGCTCTCCTGTTTGTGAGTGAGCTATGGAACACAGTACAATGTGACTGCGAATTTAGAAGACCAAGCATGCCAGACCTATTATTTGTATTTCAACAATGATAATTAGCAATGGAGCAATGGAGCTCTCCTCTTTGTATGTTACCTGTATAACACAGTATAATGTGACTGCAGATTTAGAAGACCCAGCCTGCCAGACCTATTATTTCTATTTCAGCAATTACAATTAGCAATGGAGCTCTCCTGAATGTCACTGGAGACTTTAAAGAACACTGCTACCCCTCCTCTTTCTTTTTACCTATGACGCTGTCCAACTGCACTAGAGACTGCCAAGAACTGTGCTACCCCTTCTGTGTCCCTCTGTGAAATGGCGCTGGATTGCCGTGGAGGATGGTACATTTAGAATCCAAAACTCGCGAGATCCAAGATCCGACAATGTAACAATGACATTTTGCCTCGTTTTCAATTTCTGAGGGCGCGTGAAAGTACCGAGCCGGCTCGGCACGGTACTCAGATCTGCTAAGGTCGGGTGTGTTCGGTTCTCGAGGAACCGAACCTGAGCATTTCTATTTTTAATATGATTTACTTCAATAAAAAGCCACCATATTGTCTGCAATCTAATCTTCAAATATGTGCAAAGTTCTAATGTTTACTGTTCATTTTTTTTGTTAATCATAGTATCAATCTTATACAGTGGGGAAAACAGAGTATATATAAAACAGAGACATACAAGATAGACAAATAAATGCAGACATGAAAACAAGAGGTATGGAGGGCTCTGGTTGTGGGACACTCAATCTAGTCTATGTTCACATCTCATAATCAAGTTGTATCTCACCATTGAGTCATGTGACTTGCCAGTGAGCTTTTTCAAAACCATGATGGTATGTAGCCTATTACATAACATTGTAGAGATACACTATATGAACAAAAGTATCTGTTAATTATTGAATTCAGGGCTTTCAATCAGACCCGTTGCCAGTGGTGTATAAAATGCAGCACCTAGCCATGCAGTCCCCATTTGCAAGCATTTGTAATACAAAATGGGTCATTCTGAAGAGCTCAGTGATATCATGTGTGGTACTGTGATAGGATGACACCTTTGCAATTAGACGGTTTGTGAAATCTCATCCCTGCTGAATATTTCACGGTCAAGTGATATTATTAAAAAGTGGAAGCATTTAGGAACAGCAACTCAGCCACGAAGTGGAAGACCACGTAAAATCACAGAGCGGGGTCAATGGCTACTAAGGCGCATGGTGTGTAAAAGTCACCAATGTTCTGTTGATTCCATAGCTGAAGAGTTCTGAACTTCCACTGGCATTACTGTAAGCACAAATACTGTGCGGCAGGAGCATAATGGAATTGATTTCCATGGTCGAGCAGCTGTATGCAAGTATCACATCACCAAGACCAATGGCAAGTGTCGGATGGAGTGGTGTAAAGCACACTGACACTGGACTGTGGAGCAGTGGAAACGTGTTCTGTGGAGTGATGAATCACGCTTCTCTGTTTGGCAGTCAGATGGGCGAGTCTGAGTTTGGATGATGCCGGGAGAACGTTACCTGCCTGACTGCATTATGCCAACTGTGAAGTTTGGTGAGGAGGGATAATTGTATGGGGCTGTTTTTCAGAGTTTGGGCTAGGCCCCTTATCTCCAATGAAGGGTAGTCTTAATGCTTTAGCATACCAATTAATTTTGGACAATGGTATGCTTCAAACTTTTTGGCAATAGTTTGGGGAGGCCCTTTTCTAGTCCAGCATGACTGTGCCCAGTGCACAAAGCAAGGGCTACAAAGACATGGTTTGATGAGTTCGGTGTGGAAGAACTAGACTGGCCCGCACAGAGCCCTGACCTCAACCCCATTGAACACCTTTGAGATGAACTGGAACGGAGATTGTGAGCCAGGCCTCTCATCCAACATCAGTGCCTGACCTCATAAATGCTCTACAGAATGAATGGGCACAAATTCCTACAGAAACAATCCAACATTTTGTGGAAATCCTTTCAAGAAGAGTGAAAGCTGTTATCACTGCAAGAGGGGGACCAACTCCATATTAAAGTATATGTATTTGAATGCAATGTCATTATAGTCTCTTTTGGTGTAATGGTCAAGCGTCCAAATACTTTTGTCTATATAGTGTATCTGCTGTTAACAAAATTCCTGTCTATTGATTATCTGTTTGCTCATTTCAAACTGATGTACAAAACACTTTTTGGCCCTGAATTCACAAATTGTTTCCTGTCCATGAAATACCGATATTCATTGAAAATATAAATTTGCAGAATCATCATCAACCTCTTTGATCATCTCTATCCATGTGCAACTACGATACAACTGAATGCCTTACCTTGGTTCTGAGTTCCCGGATCTGGAGCTTGTTGATCAATTTCATCTGTTAATCAGTAGTTTTAATCCACTTCTGCCTCTTGTGTGTATGTAGTCTTTGCAACTCCTTCCACATCTCTGGCTCTGGTTGGGGTGTTGTTTAAATATGTAGGAGAAGCATTTGGCTGGAGAGCTCTTTCTCCATTTTGTAGATCTTCTAACTGGAAATAGAGATGGTGCTACGTGTCACTTCGATTGCCTAATTTCATTTAAGTGCTTCTGTGTGTTTCTGAGTGAGATTGACGCTGAGACCAAATAACTTTTATATTTTGTGCAATTTATGTGTACTGTAAGAAGTATTTGCTGCCTTTTTAGTGTATTGAAAGTAGATTTATCAAACCTTCTAGAAAAAATAAGAGGTGGTGTTTCCCATAGCAAGCAATAAGATTCCAGCTATCACTTATCTAGGACACTCTGGAAACTGACAGCTAGAATGTGATTGGCTGCGATGGGCAACACCTCCACTGATTCTTTTAATAACTATACCCATTGGTGCAGAATTGTATGTATCCTTTTTGGCTCCAGTTGCATCCTACCACAATCCCTTCCTGCATGAACCTCACAATTGGTGCACCTTTCTTTTGGAACATGTGCATAGGCCTTGCTTCCAGATATTCAAATATACTGCAGCCCATGGTTCTTCCTATCCCACTGTTTGCATGGATTTTTCTCTGTAGCCTTAATTGGTAAATAATATTGAAGATAATAGACTCATGATTGCTTTATCCAAATATGTTGTTTGCATATCTGCTTCAAGGACCATACCTGCTTTTACTGTGTTTGTTTTTTCTCTCTCTGTTTTACCATTATGTTTGGGGCTGTATGGTACTGTGGTCTGATACACAATTCCTTTATTTTTCCATATGGCTTGTTTTTTACTACTTGTATATTACTTCCAATTATCTGCACATAGAATTTTTGACATTCTGCAAAATGTGTTTACTTGAGCAAGATATTCTTCAACTTTCTCTGGTAGTTCATCAATGCTGTGTGTTAGGATTGAGGACCTGAAGGCCGATGTCTTAGTGCAGTTTGCTCCCTTTCACCAGGATTGCTCTCTTTACCTGCTTTCCAACAATACAGCTTTTAACCATTTTTCCAATGGCAGCTAATTGCTACACCTGTTAAATGCTTATTTATACCTGCAAAAACTAGCTCATGATGCTGGTTATTAAGTGTTTCCTAGCAATTTTACTGATGATCCTGTTTTCTGCTTTGCTGCAAGCTAAGTACCTGGACTATGCCATTTGGAATGTGTATTTCTTCAACCAGTCTCTCACTTCAAGCTAAGTACCGGGACTTTTGGGTTTGTACTTAAGTATTATTTCACCCAGAAATGTATTATTTTCAAAAACTGTTTTCTGCTGCCTGACATTTACTGTTTTCAAGCCTTTGTTCATATGCCACTGGGCCTCCATATTCACTGTCTGCTACCAGGGTGTACCACGGATATAATAAAGCTTTTTGTTTTGCACTACTTCCAGGTGTTAGTATATTCAGTTTCTAAAGATGCACTGGGTTTTCCTTACACTGTGAAGCAGGTAGACTATTGTGTATCTTGACTGATCATCTCTCTGCTACATGGTATTTGTGTAGTATATTCTTGTCATTTTCCCTTTCATGCATTTACTGCCATAAGTTGTGCACTGTTAATTAAGACTTCACTGTATTTTTATATTGTTTGAATATTTCTGCTTTAATGTGCAACAGTCTCGGTTGGTGTGCTTATCGCAATATTAATTTGAATTGAAAAGCAAGATACCTGTGTATGAAATGCTTGTGCATCAGGTAATAAACTATTCATCTCCACGCCCCTCATAATTAAAACACATTTTGCACCATGTAAATATTAAAATATATACATACAGTATACAGCGATCAGCCACACCACCCGCCTAATATTGTGACCTCTGAAGGTGTCCTGTGATATCTGGCACCAAGACGTTGGCAGCAGATCCTTTAAGTTCTGTAAGTTCTAGACCTCTTGTGCCCCTTATAGGGGCTTTCAGCGGTTCACCGGTTGTTCTTCTTTGGAACACTTTTGGTATTTACTATCCCCTGCGTACCGGGAACACCCCACAAGACCTGCCGTTTTGGAGATGCTCTGACCCACTCATCTAGCCCTGACAATTTGGCCCTTGTCATAGTCTCTCAGATCCTTACACTTGCCCATTTTCCTGCTTCCAACACATCAACTGCAAGAACTGACTGTTCACTTGCTGCCTAATATATCCCATCACTTAACAGGTGCCATTGTAACAAGGTAATCAGTGTTATTCATTTCGCCTTTCAGTGGTTTTAATGTTGTGGCTGATCGGTGTATGTTACACTATGATCAGAATATGCAGAGATGTAAAGTACGTTCAGTTCTACCAGATGAGTCATTGCAGACAGTGGCTGTTCTATTGTTGGTCATGATGTCATCCTCATCACTTTGATACTCCCCTCATTGTATCACAGGACATTTAATCCACCGACTTCCACTAAAGAATGTATCAAAAACAATACCTATTCATGATAGGTAACTGCTTTCTAGGTACTGGACATGAATTATTTCTTGCCAGCGTCTGTCCTGATATAATGGAAACAAAGATGGTTCATCCTGTTCCAGCATGTAGAATACAGTGTGTACCTGGAACGTGGCTGATCCCTGTCTTATAACTGTGCCAGGAACAATAAAGAACGTGGATATAATACACACAACTCCACAGCAAACACCAAAACTATAGGAGATATAAGAAATATAACATATATACACAATTGACTTCAATAAGCACTACCGCCTACATAAAGGAGTTTACTGGTGTCCCCCTCCCCATAGCTAAAAAATGCAACATTTTGCATGGGCTCCTCCGTTTCCCTTACAGACTTGGATGAAAATTGGGGAGGGCAGAAGGATCATTTACAAGCAGCAATTTTTTGATGTAGCATCCCCAAGACTCTGGCTAAGGGGATGGTAAGCTAGCAACTTTTATATAGATGGTAGTAGATATTTAAGGTTGAAAAATAAAATTTTGGTGTCCTGTCTTCTCTGTCATTGTTTTTTCCACACACAAACAAGTGATATTGCATTGTGTTTGTTCTAACCCAATATGATGCAATTAAAACCCTCATCTTCTGAACTGTGGTAGCCAGTGAATATGTACAGTATATCACTGGGATACTGAACCCTAAACATGCAAGAAGAGGATATTTACTAGAGATGCTCAGGGTCGATTCCCCGGGAACCGAACACACCCGAACTTAGCAGATCCGAGTACCGGGTCGAGCCGGCTCAGTACTTTCGTGAGCCCTCAGAATTGAAAACGAGGCAAACCGTCATTGTTACATTGTCGGATCTCATGAGCTTTGGATTCTATAAGTACTGCCCTCCACGGCGATCCAGCACCTTTTCACAGAGGGACACAGAAGGGGGTAGCACAGTTCTTGTCAGTCTCTAGTGCAGATGGGCTGCGTCATAGGTAGAAAAGAAAGAGGAGGGGTAGCAGTGTTCTTCAAAGTCTCCAGTGACATTCAGGAGAGCTCCATTGCTCCATTGCTAATTGTCATTGCTGAAATAGAAATAATAGGTCTGGCAGGCTTGGTCTTCTCAATCTGCAGTCACATTGTACTATGTTATACAGGTAACATACAAGGAGGAGAGCTCCATTGCTCCATTGCTAATTGTCATTGCTGAAATACAAATAATAGGTCTGGCAGCCTTGGTCTTTTATATCTGCAGTTTTTGTTGAAAGTGTATGAAAATAATATTGTGACCTGGTGGTCAAAATTGACTGCAAATAGCTTGAAATTAGTGTTATTGAGGTTAATAATACTGTAGGGGGGAAAAAAAGCAAAAATATGTGATT
Organism: Mixophyes fleayi; assembly: GCF_038048845.1. NCBI lineage: Eukaryota > Metazoa > Chordata > Amphibia > Anura > Limnodynastidae > Mixophyes > Mixophyes fleayi. The sequence continues at coordinate 261,711,224 of NC_134406.1, read as the reverse complement.
TTAGAAAAAAAAATAGGGCTTTTCGAAAAAAAACAAAAACAATGTTTGGTTGAACTTTATCTATGGTGAGTGTGGGGGTATGGGAATTGAGTTTATTACAGGTGGCAATTTTGTGTCAGTTACATGTTTTAGTGCATCGTTTGGAGTGCACCGATAAATGCATTTACCAGCTGAATTGCAAAACGGATCCCATTGCAAGTATAGGATGAGAGTTATTTCTGCCAGGTCAGATCTGGTTCTACACTCAAGTTCTCTTGCAGAGTGGAAATGGCTGGGTGCCCCACAGCTAGGAATGTACCTGAAAATGTTCCCTCTCATCCCTTTTTCTCATTTCAGTAATCTTGCTTCATAAACTGAAATCTCACTTCTGCTCTGCAAAACACAGCGCATCGGTGAACCTGCTCTGTACTGTTAGGAACGATCTCACTCCTCCTCTGCCTGTGCAAAATGTGCATCTTGGTCAGCAAATCTATGTATCAGGCAAAAATCAAGGCGCAGTTGTGCACATCGAAGCACATAACGGGTCCACTTGTGCTTTTGCACTTTGGAAAACGCCTCAACTATTTATTACAGCAATAGGAGTGCTGTCAGCACTGGGATAGATAGATAGATAGATATACACGCACATATATGGAAAAAAACCCGCCAAATTGTCATTCACAGATCTTCTTAAAGTAAATGCTTAGACTCAGCAGCAACCATCAGCAAGATGTGCAGCGACGTATCGGAGATCTATTACTGGTCCCTTCTCAAGCCACGTCGTACACCACTCTTTATGCCCAATAAGAGATCGCCCACCTTATAGGTTAACACCAGTAGCCAAAAAGCAATTAGGAAAATTACCCATGGGTCAGTACCTATGTACACCTATTAGCATACAATTACTAATAAATTGCACTTACTAATAGAACTCTTGTAATGTCAACTTAAGCTGGGTACACACTACAGGGTTTTCGTCCAATAATCGGCTCAATTAGCCGACATACGACCGCTCGTTCAAAAGTCAGGTCAGTGTGTGCAGTGACACGATGGTCGAAAGTCTGCCCAAATGGACGATTGTCGCATCATTTCGTTGGTCGTCCCGTTAAATATTTTCGTTCCAATCTCATTTCCGATGTGTAGTGTGTATAAACTTCCGACCGATGTTGCTTCAGTGTGTACGAAATTGCAATCATTGCTCACGACAACATGGTGGTAAAAAGTTGCTAAATGGACATCCGCTCTTCCCTTTATCGTCTAAAACAAGGCTAGTGTGTATGCAGTCCATGGACCGAGCGATTGGACCATCGATCGCATGTAAAATAGATCGGCATCAAAAGTTGGTGGAAAATTCGGTAGTGTGTACCCAGCTTAAGAAAATGTGTTGCTTTTATGCAGCAGGTGCTCTTAAGACTGAATTAAATGGACACACGTAAAGAGAAAGTATTCTACAAATAAAGAGGCACATACAGTAGGTCATTATTGATGTCTCTTATGGCATCATCAGAAGGCGATCCAATACCAGACAGTTAGTAGAGGTGATTAGCATGCTTCCAGCACTATGGACAATGCTGTTGTACTGTACATGAAATAGTCAAAATAATTATATGATCACTCATATTAAGGTATTAGCAGAAGCTCCATGAGCCATTTCTATTTAAGGAAGCAGCATAGATCTAAATTATCAATCTCTCAATAGTGGCAATCTTATGATCTATAGAAATTGGTAACATCTTGATTATTTGTGGTATATTATGAAGATACCAGGTTTTCTGGCCCAATGCTACCCACTTCACGCTGGCTGGCCACCCACGGGTGCCTTCCTATGCCAGGGAAGTCTATCCAGTACGTTCTAGAATTTGTATAGTCACTCAGGCAAATGCAGTTAGAAAAGTACAACAGTACATTTATTGTCATAAAACAACACTAGAATATTATGTACACACAGTAAATAAATGCCATGCAGGTTTACCACATCATCTGTCCCTTACCCCAATAGCTTAAGGAGTTAGTCACCTGGCTGTCCAGACTTGACGACCCATGGATCTCAGCTGTATATGTAGACTCTAGTAGAGAACGACAACTCAAAATCAGATCTTGCACTCTTCATGAATGAAACCCCAGAATGAACACCCCCTTCCCCCTGGAGTGGCTCCTTATATCTCAGGTCTAATTTCCACAGTCGTTCCCCTCCCTGGGCAAACCCCTGGGTCTATTCTTAACCATTGGTCAGTGCTGGAATGGGGGGGTTGGACAGGGGGGTGAAGATGAGCTGTCCTGCCACAGAATCTCCCCTGTTAGATGGCCTGTCTGGACTAGCCTGGTGAAAACAATGGACACTAATTAGTTTTCCCACTCCAGCATCTTGCAACCAGATCCCTATCCATAATCCCCCTGGCTTCACTTTAAAGACAAAGAATATCCTTACTGCAAGTCATCAATATACAATGCACAATATACATATTTACACTGAGCTACAATGTCCCCTTATCCACATGTAATTAGACAATGCAGTTGTAGTCTGGTGAGCTGGGGAACAAAAGCAAGTGCTATAAAAAGTACTTGCTAGAATCCACATGATGTGAGAAACGAGAAACAGAATGGCTAGTGTTATCACACTTGTCTCGTCACATATATGAATATATAATATATGAATTAAGCTGTCATGAAACAATAGCAGTTCGTTACTTCAGCAGCATTGCAACTATCACTTCAGAAATAATAGGAACCAAGATTGCACCACATTCATCAGTGCTCTGTCATAAAAGACAATGCAACAGAGTAAAATATCATAGTTAGTTTGCAATGCATGAACTGCTCATGGTAGTACATGTTGGTGAGTTCGGTGGTGCAAAGTGCACAGGAAATGGACTAGCTGTATAGGAAGGTGACATGGTCAGATGACTCATGATTCATACTTCACCATGTTCTCAAATTATGAATAAGTGCACATGTGACCAGGGCCGGATTAACCATAGGGCTAACTGGGCTACAGCCCAGGGGCCTATGGCATCCAGGGGGCCCTTGAAAGTGCTCAGCAGCAGTATTGATGGGGCGGGGGCACCCCCGGCGCGATCAGTGCTGCTGAGCACTTTCACTGCGGTCCTTCCCCGGCGCTCTGTAGTCTCCTTACTGAGGAGATCTTGTGTGTCTCACTCTCACGAGATCTCCTCAGTAAAGAGCGTACAGCGCGCTGAAGAAGGAGGTAAGTGCCGGGAGGGAAGGGGGCTGGGGGGCGGGCAGCTCGGATCACGGTGGGAGGCCCTCACAGGGGAATGGAGGCCCCCTTAGCCCAGGGGCCTCCATTCCCTTAATCCGGCCCTGCATGTGACGCCAAGCTGTAGAACTTTATAGCCCTGAGCGCTGGTTTCCAGCAGAGAAGGATTCTGGTGGTTCCTCAATATTGTGGCTTTATTGGGGGGATAGTTTGACATGAATATTTTTTTACAGTAAAAAATATTACTTAATGCCACGTAGGAGCTCTTAAGGATAAATAGTCACCATAGGGCTCCATAGTATTTAATAGCAGCATTACTAAACTTTTTGACTAGGACCATTCTGTACAGATTGCCACAGATTTGTAAACAATCATTAAAATACTTGTGCTCTAAAGCAGAACAATTGGCAGAGAGAGTAATAAAGATTCCATAATCTGACCTGTATGGAGGATATTTTATACATGTGAGAAACAGGAGAAGAATAACATTAAACACTATTCATCAATGAATAAAACAAGACATAGTGAATGGAATACAATGGAAAACATATATAATAAATTCAGAGGAAAGATATTTCAAAATAAATAAAACCAAGTTAAAGATGTGGGGCAATCTTGCAGTCTTTGTGTACCCCCATAGGTACAAATGTCTCTAAGGTAAATAGCCAACTTTTCCCATTGGGTTAATTTTAGAAGTTCACCACCTCTTCTATGTGCTTCTGCATGCTCAATTGCCTTAAACGTCAAACTTTCCAAATCTGTACAGGAGCAGTGTTCAGATTTCATTGCACATCCTGAACAAAGCAAAGCTAGTTAGTACAGGACATTATCTCAGCTAGAACTGCTATACGTTTATTGACATGGCCCAGACGCAGTCTCGCCACAAGCTTGGAGGAGCCTGCAGTGTTCCCCAGAAAAGCGGCAAACATAGAGGCCCCATGGGCTTAGTCCTTGGTGATAATCACTGTAGCAAGTACACTACCCCTCCTCTCCCTAGCTATAACAGAGTGTGGTCGAAATACTCTTCATCACAATTGGTGAACCAGGTTGAGTTTTGGGAGGAGATTCCTACCGGTGACCTGACCTCAATTTGCAAAAGATGATATAAAAAGGTTATTTTTGCTCAGATAACACTCTTTCCTCACATTGTGACCACATGTCAGCCCTCTTAATAAAAGAAAGCATGACCATTGCAATCCCTCAGTCCAAGAGACCTATTCTCCACTCCATCCGCTTATTGTAGTTATGCCATTAATACATGTACAATAAATTCATTCTTTCACAGTAATTTAAACAACATATGTTGAGAGATGTTGATAACTACTGGAAACAAAACAGAATACTGGTTTTGCAGAAACAAATGTTATATCCCCATAGAAACACAGTCTAGGTTTACCTACTATTGACCTGTATATTTTCACGTTTCTGTCTTTGCAGCCATATATCATACGGTGTTTCTGAATTCTTCCGGAAACTTAACTTCAGATAAGATGGAGTTTAATAAACTACATGTCTTGTGGACATTCTTTCTACATGAGAACATTTTATTTGGCTGATGAGCATGCCAGAGAAAGCCCAGAGACTGCTGGAGACCCAGTGCAGAATTTTCCAATTCATACAGTCTAAGTTAAATATCTATAAACATATTAGAAACTAAAACAAGACCTCTGTGTCACCGGGGCTGACTTATTAATCCTCAAAGTGGAAAAGTACATGAAAGGGGCTTCACCAGGGATTGGGTTTATTGTAATACTGACGTGATGTAACAACTTAAAATTCAAAGGAGATTGATGGAATTTTCCATGTGTTTGGAAACACATGTAAAGTATCAGTATTCCCGTTGGGTGTATGAGTTTAGTAAATTGCATTTTAAATACAGTACTACACTCAAGATGATATCATAGATGTGAAAAATGAAAAACATGTGACTCTTCTTTGGTGCATGTGTTTTTGATTTGTACATCTAAGGTTTACTGGATAATATGATGCTAATAGCTCAAATGGGATGTACCACAAGAATCAGAGATTAGCTGCAAAAGTCAAGTGAAAATTAATTATTATTATTATTATTACCATTTATTTATATAGCGCCACTAATTCATGTAATGTACAGAGAACTCGCATCAGTCCCTGCCCCATTGGTGCTTACAGTCTAAATTCCCTAATATACACACAGACTAGGGTCAATTTGCTAGCAGCCAATTAACCTACCAGTATGTTTTTGGAGTGTGGTAGGAAACCGGAGCACCCAGAGGAAACCCACGCAAACACGTGGAGAACATACAAACTCCACACAGATAAGGCCATGGTCGGGAATTGAAACCCAGTGCTGTAAGGCAGAAGTACTAACCACTGAGTCACTGTGCTGCCCATATTTATGAGAGCTTTCATATTTGAGTCAGTCCTAGAACCAGAGTTAGGTTATTAAAAGTCACCAGTTCCCTGCACATAGTGGAGGCAACCTTTTTGTGAATTCCTTATGAATAGAGATATCACTTTGTACATCAGTGATGTCACTAATTCCTAGTCATTGGATAGGCTGCAGTCTCAGTGATGTCACTGAAACCTAGTGATTGTATAGGCTGCAGTCTTAGTGATGTCACTGAAACCTAGTGATTGGATAGGGTGCAGTCTCAGTGATGTCACTGAAACCTAGTGACTGGATAGCCTGGATACTTAGTGATGTCACTAATTCCTAGTAATCTCTGTGGTGGCTAGATCCCCGTCAGCAGTCACTGTGACATCATCAGGTCATGTGGCTGCCGCAGTCACAGGGTACACAGTGCAGGAGCTGCTGGAAATCTTCCTGGTCCTGTGCTGTCACTGGTGGAGAATTTGTTAAGAAGAAGAGGTAATGTGGTGGGGAGGGGGGCAAAGCATTCGGGCAGAGGGCACATGTGTAAGTTATGTGGCAGCATGGTGGCTCAGTGGTTAGCGCCTTTGCCTCACAGCACTGGGGTTATAAGTTCAATTCCCAACCATGGCCTTATCTGTGTGCAGTTTCTGTTTTCTTGGGCTTCCTCTGGGTGCTCGGGTTTCCTCCCACATTCCAAAAACATACTGGTAGGTTAAATGGCTGCTATCAAATTGACCTTAGTCTCTCTCATTCTGTGTGTTTGTGTGTGTTAAGGAATTTAGACTGTAAGCTCCAATGGGGCAGGGACTGATATGAGTGAGTTCTCTGTACACCGCTGTGGAATTAGTGGCGCTATATATATAAATGGTGATGATGATGCTGCTGGGCAGAGGGGGCAAGTGTGATGCCCCAATAATGTGCATCCACACCCCCGATGGTATGGCGCGGCACTCAGGTTTACATACTAGTTGACTATAGGGGGGCCCCATGAAGTTGCTGTACAGTGGCCCAAAATGCCTCTTTGCAGCCCTGGTCATAGGTACATTGGGCCTGATTCATTCAAGGCATTCTTCAAGGCACGGAGCTCAAGAAATGAGCGCTGATGAAATCGGGGGCAGGTCTGCTGCGCTCTACTGCACAAGACGCTGCAGGATACATTCAACACCTATGTAAATTATAAACTCGCAAAAGAACGCACAGGGAAAAAAAAATATTCTTGAATTAATGTCACCTGTTAATAAATAAAGGCATTAATGATAAAACATTTTTAAGAAAAAGAACTGTTTTTGAAAAAAAAAAAGAAAATATATTCATTGAACTACATTTATTAGGCTGTTGATAATGTCCAATGAGCATAACATAAATTTTTACAGTTGCTTGTGATTGCAAACACATGTTATAGCATGCATATGAGACTGTCATCACTAGTTCTCTGGACTTAGACTAGCCGTGTAGCTGGAGCAAGAGATACGGCAGAAAACTAGTAACTTTGAGTTGGCCAGAGCTAGATTCGGAGTTGGCTGCCTGCGGGTTTGGCACGCCCTTACTGTACATTGACTACGGTAAAATGCCCCCTCCCCGTTCACTCCCAGAAATCATAGGCCTTTGTGTTTGCCAATGCAGCGGACAGAGCTGCGTTCATGGCTGTATCTCCCGGTTCTGGGCATGCGCAGAGTGATTTTGCGTACGATACGTGCAAAATCGGCTGATACGTGCCTTTATGAATCGGGTCCAATGTGCGCTCTACCTAATCTACAAACTGGAAAACATTATGTAAAGCGCTGTCCTTTCTTCCATCTACTGCGGATGGCCACCTGTCTCTTTTGGCCACCTGTCTCTTCTGGCCACCTGTCTTCTGGGCGGTGGCTATCGGCGGTCAGTGACATTCTGACCGCCTGACTTCTCCAACAGCCAATCAGGCCTCTCTTCACCCCATAAATAGAAGACTCTGGCACCACTGGGTGTCAGTGTAATAGGTCGTACCTAGTTCAGGGTCCTTCCAGCCTGTTCCACTCACCTGTTTCCTGCTCCCTTGCTCCAGACAGGTTTGTTTTCTGACCTTCCCTTTGGATGGTAATTTGAGCTCATTCGGATCTCTCTGGTTCTGACTCCTGGCTTACCCGGACCATTCTCTGGACATCCCTCTGCACTGCGCTGCCTGGCTGGTTCTGACCCAGATTGTGTGACAACTGTGGGGGTCCCTGGTGAATACTAGCAGTGCGTTAGACTCTGCGCCTCCTTGTTCAGTTGTGATAATACCAGCTAGTGGCCCAATACAATCCTCTGTTTGTGACACATTGCATGGATGTCTCTTAGGAATAAATACTTAATCCAGCGTCATTGAGGTTGAGTCATAATGACACGGGGCGTTTTATATTACAGGTATCTTTTTACTTAGTTGTGCAACATTGCCAAACCTCGCAGTAGCTTGACCCCTACCCGTTTCCTGCTATCACTCAATCAGCCGACGTCATCGCAAAGAACTAGACGGGTGCATGTTCCAAAAAGGTTATTATGACCCAACCTTAATGTCGATGCAACAATTTCGTGCCATTTAAGTAGGTGTTTTATTTTTTCCTTTGAGTAGATGTTGCAGACAAGCTTTGTTCAACATATGATGTGAGCTGCAATTCGAGAAAGTGGCCCCTATTTTTTATTCCATGCTAAATAACTAGAGAAATGCGATCGCAATATATCGGTGTAATAATAATAGTGCGTCACAAAAACGGTGTAAATTTATCAAAACCTTGGGTCTCCCCAATGCACACTTGAGCAGGGCCGGATTTACCACTACACAACATAGGCAATTGCCTAGGGCCCAGCGGTCCCTAGAGGGCCTTCCCAGGGCCGGCGGTGGGACCACCCTTTAAAAATGGGCTGCTACTTATGGGTCAGTGCTATATGCTTGCCCCCCCCCCCCGAGCTAAAGTCTGCCAGGGAATATGTTATGCTAAAAAAAACTAGTGCTATGGATTTTTTCAGGGAGGGGGCCCCAAACCAGTATCTTGCCTAGGGCCCCATGAGGTCTAAATCCGGCTTTGCACTTGAGCATCCGCAAAGATGTGTTTCGTTTGCCAAGAGAAATGCGTAAAAGAACTAGAGATTTCACTGTAGAATCTTCAGAGGATCCACCAGCAAAAGTACCAGGAGTTTGAAAAAGATGTCAAGTGTGTCCCGCTAAAAAAGATCATAAGATCACTCATACATCCCAAGTGTGTTACAAATTTATATGCCCGGAAACGCCTGATTTCATATTGCAGCGATTGTAGTGATCAGCTGGGTGACACTGATTATATGTAAGAAATTAAAAAGGACAGTATTGGCCTAGTCCCAGTGCAATTCTCTCCTCTGCATGCCCCTTCCTCCATGCTCTCCTATCTTTCACAAACTACTTTACAGGTTATAATGAATGCTACCAACACTGGAACCCATACATAAGCCCTGTTGCACCCAGCCTCCCGGAACCACTATAAAGCTCAGTTACATCCCTGTATATGGGGCTAAGAACCAGTGGATGAGAGGAGCGTATGTTGTGCTCCTCCAATCAGTGCTCAGCACACGCACCTCTGACTCTTGGTGCTCAGCTTCACATGAATGAGTTTGAATGAATAGAGAGAGTGCAGACGCTCCTGAAATCCGGGCCCCGCTTGCCTCTAAGGCACTTTTTATTAAAATAAAGAATAAAGAAATGTCTACTGGGCCCCATCTACATTGCCTTACAGATAACCTGACCCTGTCTCAGACGATGTAAGCTCTGAATGCTACTCTTTCCTATAACCAGACATGATATAAAGGACCCACTACTACCTGCTTTAAAAGAATCCCATATTGAAAGCGGTGTCGTGAGGGGAGAGTATCAATGGACAGGACTGAGAGATTGAGGAGTATCTGTCTCCTTAGGCCTCCAGGTCTGTGGACCCATTTCCCTAGTAAGAAGCGTAGGGGAATCACATGGATGGATCAAGGCCCACACCTACCCAACACTCTTGGTAAATGATACGGCAAGCTTGAAATGCGTCTAGGTGGCGGATATGCAAAAAATGTGAAGAAGCGCACTGTGGAAAAGTCTAAACATCACAGAATGAGGTGATGATTTTGTGTTTTTAAAGCTTTATTTTATAAGGGGTAAAATGCAGCTGATTTGTAACTGGAAGGGGCAAGATGCAAACGTTGGACAAGACCTGGGGGCAGATTTGCTAAAACTTCTAAAACGGAAAAGTGGAGGTGTTGCCCATAGCAACCAATCAGATTTATCCAGTACGTTCTAGACAATGATATCTAGAATCTGATTGGTGGCTATGGGCAACACCTCCACTTTTTCCTTTTAGAAGTTTTGTAAATATATCCCATGATCTCCGACATCCAGTATGCCTGCTCCACCTTTGGTGGTAATCTAAGAGCACTTGCGTAGATCATCGAGAAAAGAAAAAGAGAACTTTACTCTGTGTCTCAGCCGTTTTCCACTTCATATATGTCTTCCAGTGTATATACTGTATGTCTTAGGATAATCAGCTATACTGAGACAGGGACTGTTGTGTTTGACTTATGTCCTAACGACAGCGCTGTGTAATATGTTGGTGACAAATAAATATTAATAATACTAATAATTATGATAGTTGCCATTCTACTACTGTATAGGGAATATATGGATTCCCCGCTCCAAATTCCTGTGCTTGTCTCTTTTATATGGCCATTATCCAGTGGCGGATCCAGGGGGGGCGATCGGGGCATTCGCCCCCCCTAGCAGCAAAAAGCTAGGTCCCAGCCGCCGATTAAAACGGGAGGGGCGGGGCTAAGCATGAGCCGGGGCGGGGCTAAATGTGGGCCAGCCAATCAGAGTGGTCCCAGCCGGCGACCACATTGGGAGGGGGCGGGGCCAATCGCGGGCGGAGGCGGGGTTAACGCAGGCCAGCTAATCAGAGCAAAGGAGGGGCGTTATTATGCAAAATCGCCCCCCCTAAACATAAAGTCTAGATCCGCCCCTGCCATTATCCAATAAGATTTGTATGGTCTAACAGAGCTACAGGAACTGAAAGAGGTCATGCCTGCATGGTGCAAGATTATTAAACGGCATGCAAACCGAGGAAAAATATTTTTATATGTTTTATTAGAGTGTGAACCACAGTGATTCTGCCATTCCTTGTTTACTAGACCTATTAGGCCTGATTCATTAAAGAAAGTAAAGCAAAAGTAAGAAAATAAGGCAAAGCCATGTTGCATTGGAGGGGAAGGTAAATTTAAAATGTGATGGCAGATTTATAGTTGGGGTAGGGCATGTCCTAGATCAACCTTACATTTCAGTGTAAAAATAAAGCTATAAAGTATTTGTGTTCTGCATGAAAAAAACAGACAGTATTTTCCTTATGTGCAAAATAATAAACTCATTTGCACCCCTTGCCTTGCAACATGGTTTTCTCCAGAAAACTTGAGTAAGAAAACTTACTCAATTTTTTGCTTAACTTTCCTTAATGAATTAGTCCCTCAGTGCATATTGCCAAGTTTTTAAGAAGGTTTCATAGTAATTGACATGTATCTATAAATACATTTTAATTAAAGTTGTTTTTGTGTGTGTGTGTGTGTGTGTGTGTGTGTGTGTGTGTGTGTGTGGGTGTGTTTTTTACGATTTTAAGAGTGTACCATGTCAATTTCCTGTTTGTACCGGCAATAAATAATATATTCTGGTTTTAAAAATATATATATGTGTAAAGGAAATTTGTAACTCATCAGCAAAGGAGATCCATATCCTATTATAATTACTTGCTCTGCAGTGATCATTTTCACATCTACAAAATGATAAAAAAAAAGACATGTTTTTGTCCTACGAGTTACATAACTGTGTTCTAACAGACACTTAAGCTACTGACACAACATGCTAAATTGGATGGCCGCTATGTGGGTTTTTCTTGCATCGTGGCTGAAACAAAATGTTCCCAATAAAAGTTGCTTAGAAAAACATCTGTGTCCATGCACTTTCGGCTTACCTCTCAATTCAGATATTTCTGAGCTGGATGCTGGCGGTGAGAGAGGTAATGCTCTGTATGTGAAACAACTCTCCTACTGATCTCCGGAAATGGTTTAATCTTTGGCAGAAACTTTAATCCCACACAAAACTTCTTGACACCATTGTACTTTTCTTTGTTGTTTTTTTTTGTAACTCTAAAATCTCTCAGTTCAACTGTCTGTAATTTATTTTGTGTTTTGGCATATTTTTGGCAGTATGGTTTGTTTAGCCTGGAATGTTTAAAAGAAACAAGTCCATAAAGTTCAAACTATTATAAACTCTAGTTGGGTTGATTCAGAGACTCTAGCAAAGCAGTATACCCTCTGTTCTAAAGTGGGGAAAATTGTTCATGACCCCAAAAATGGCATTCATATTAATTCCCTGGGTCAACCACAGCAATAATACAATTTTATAATTATAGATAATGATACCATTTCTAACAAGAAATACATCCAATCCATTTTTATATCCAGCTAAAACATTGTCCAACACCACCTCACATGAGTATCCCAGAGGCTGGCTGCTCTTACTGTGAAGAACCATTTTGTTTAGTGATGTTGAAGGTATCTTATCTCTGGATGTCACCTTAACACTGACATATTAAGTCTGGAACAATAATAAAACTATAGGCCCAGGGCCATCTTAACAACATTAGGGGGCCCCAGGCAAAGCAGTGCACCGGAGCCCCTAGATATAGATATAGATATATAGATGTATACAGATATAGATATAGATATAGATATAGATATAGATATAGATATAGATATATAGAGATAGAGATAGATAGATGTACTTGCTCAGTGACCCTTGTAGGTTTTTTTTGCAGGTTTTTTTATTTTGCAGGATTATTTATTCTCATTAACAGCCGTGCCTATGGGGCCCCCTTGCCCGTGCGGCCCCCGGGCAGCTGCCCATCGTGCCCAATGGAAAAGATGGCCCTATATAGGCCTTCCTTGTTATATACTTCATGTCTATAGCTAAATACCCTAATATTTGTAGGTGAAACAGAACTCAAAGGTGTTGCCCTGAACTGTACATGTAAAGAAAACAGTTTAAAGTAAAGCTAAGTAAATACATAAGTAGATCCAGGGCAATAATCACTCATTGTGCCCCTTTGCCTCTTTACACAAACAAGTGGTATGCAACACCAGAGCTCTGTTTAAGTGTACTTTAATATTATACTTGTGCCAGGTGTAAAGTTAGATTTAGGCTTGGATCTGGGCATGAGACAACTTTAGGACTAGGTGTAGGCTGAGATATATGACTTGGGTTAATGTTCATGGTATGTAAGTGTTAGTGGAATATTAGGCTGAGATCAGTAATTTGCTTTAGATATTTTATGTGAGCCAAATGTGTTCTTTGAGGTTGGAAACGTTTTCATCTGCTTTTTATTCTGCTTGTTACTCAGATCTGCTATGCAGTTCAGGTGAGTCTCCCTCTGAGTACTGCTTGGAAGGTTGCACTTTATAAGCTCTAACCTGTCCTGCAGTCATTGCCAGTTATAGTGTTACATGCTAGCTTCCTGGTACCTGTATCTGTGTCCTGTGTGATTGTGATCTTGCATCAAGCAGTTGTTGGCTCTACATTTAGCTGTCTTCTGGTTCTGATATCTGGTTATGCAATCTATTGTCACTTGGTTTCTGATACCTGGCTTTGTAACTTAAAGTCTGCTGGTTCCTGATATCTGACTTTGCAGTTGCAATCTATTCATATAGCTCTAGACAGTATTCCCAGGCCTTGGTAGTTATCATTGCTCATTCTGCAGGGCATTCACAGTAAGTGTTAAATACTGCATTACCACAAAGACTGTTATATTCCTGCATATCCATAGATACAGTGTTATATTCCTGCATATCCATAGAAACAGCGTTGTATTCCTGCATTTCCACAAAGACTGTGTGTCACGGTTGGCTTATGGAAAATAGATCCCTAGGCTCTGCTGAACATGGCTTGGCCCACCCACAGGCGCGAAGTCTAACAGGCAGGTGGTTTTCACCAGGAACCCCCGCAAGGAGGTATGGTCTTTGCGGCACCAAACCGGCAGGTTGCGGTCCTGTGAGTGGGTGAACAGCAGAACGGTGTGGAGGAGCCAGGCGAAGCTGGTAGAGTCTAGAACCCACAGGTATATGCTATAGGAACAGGAGCACTAGAGATAAGACTGATGGGCAGCAACAAATGAGGCACTAGATACCACTAGGGTGTTCTGTGGTATAACAGGGAAAGAGCAGAAGCTGTCACAATGGTGTATCCAGGAGTGATGAGTAGAGATACTGGAACAGCGGGAGTACAGCACTGGAGTTATGCTGAGCACACACAGGAAAGCATAGGTAGCTTAGGGAGAACAGCTGATGAGTCACCAAGGCAATTGCGTCTCACACTGATAGCGGTGAGAGAACTGGAGCTGTCCCAATGAAGTACACTGGAGATGGTAGTAGTAGTGCTGGAGCAGCAATAGTTCAACACAGCAGGAGACTGAGAGCAAACTGAAGTAACGGAGGTAATCCGTAGTAACAGCTGATGAGTCACAGGTGTAATAGCGGCTCTGAGTGGTAGCGATGAGAGAACTGAAGCTGTCGCAATGAAGTACACTGGAGATGGTAGTAGCAGTGCTGGAGCAGCAATAGTTCAACACAGCAGGAGACTGAGAGCAAACTGGAACACAGGCAAACCACGAGGAGAACAGGAACCAGAACCACAGGCTACAGGAAGTGAGCTTGAAGAACAGGCATCAGACAGGTGAATCCAGGAGGTTTAAAATGTGCTCCAGGAATGCTCAGCCAATGATAAGAGGAGGGAGGTCCAGAAGTGCAATAGACTTGCAGCTGTGCAGAACTGAATGTAGCTGAATGAATGAATGAAGTTTGTCTGATGCAGGAACATGGCAGTTACCAGATGAATGAAATGCGGGTAACAAGACAGGTACTATTTGCGGGACTGAAGCGTTCCACTGTGTTATGTTCTTACATTACCACAAAGACTGTGTTTTATTCCTGCATTGCCACAAAGACTATTTTAGATTCCTGCATTACCACAAATACTGTGGTTTATTCCTACATTTCCACAAAAACTGTGTTATATTCATGCATTATCTCAAACCCTGTGTTTTCACCTGTCTTATTTTGATTACTGCAATATCCAATGTGCTTGTGCTCAGATCATTATATGCAGTGAACTGCTATAAACTCCATACTGTTTTTACTACATCACCACCTTGTATTCCTGTGACTTCCTAACACTATGTTAGGGTTTGCTTTAACTGAATTAGACACAAAAGGTCATTTGTGTGCATGAAAGTCTTTGCCTACGTTTTAGATTGTTAGATACACCCTCTGATCTAAAGCTTGCCTTATACCTTAAGCTGATCTAAATATGATCTAAAGCTTACCTTATATCCAAATGTCTGTGTATATCCTTGTTATTGTTACCTGAATTACAGCTTCATTTTAATGGAACTTTTGACATTTGTAATAAACAAGTTGCTTAAACTATTTATTGTTTTACCAAAACAATATTCCCAGCTTCCTTGGACCATTTTGAGGCTTTATTGTTGGCAGGGAGGAGGTATCTGTACATTGTTTAATGTACTTAGAGATATAATAGGTCTATAAGCTAAATATTTTTGATCCATGTCCCCAATGCAGTATTATAGCTACAGTAAGTGATAAGTTACTCATAAAAGCTTGGACATTTTTCTTTTGTGCCAAGTCAATTTGGCCCAGTTTAGAAGTCTACTTTAAAGTGGACCTATCACCTGCACATATTGGAGGAAATAATTTTCTTGGGAGATCTAATATTCAATAGAATGTAGCCTATCATCTCACTTGGAGCCAGTGCCTCCTGAATATTGGTCAGTGCACATGAATGTTAGTCAGGCAGGGATATCACTGGTTATAAGCACATTGATTTGGCTGCATACTGGTACAGCCCAATAAATGTATACCTCCAAAGTGACAGGTCCACTTTAATTTCCTGCAGAATGCACTAGGTTGTCTGTGTTCCAGCTTGACCTAAAATGTTATCTGATATTAATATGTGTTCTAATACCTGACACACCAGTCCTTGTCCAAGTCAGCTTACACTCTAATTTTCCTACCACAAACCTATTAGTATAAAGAAGACGTGTCACTTTTGGGTTTTGCATGTTTAAAAAACCCTGCAGTCCCTCCATACCCCCTTCGCTGGGAGAGAGCATGAACAAACAGCAAGCTTTATGCAAATAACTTGACTTGTCTTCCTTCTCGGCTTGGGCACATACTGCGCTATTCTTTCTCCTAGGAGAATTTCTTTATACAGATACTCTGCCTGTCATGGGTTCGGGGTCAGGAGAGCTGTGACATAGGGAGGAAGCCCTGGCAGAGAGAGTCCAATGAAGTATGAGGCCCAAATTAGTAGCTAAGTCTGGATGTTTGTATAGAGCTAGCCAGCTGTTTTTCATGATTTCTCCTAAATGAAGCGGACATTGAGGGACTGTGGAGTCTATTTACTAATACATGGAGAGAGGAATGATTTTCTAAAGAATAAAAATGAAATAGTAAAAAATGAATAAAAACATGTAAAAACCGCCATCTCCTCTCCTGCCCTAAAGCGATGCTCACCAGGTGCAACCTTGATACTGTAGACCCTACCTTATTCTCTTCCTCTCTGGTACTACCTTCTTTCCCCCATCACCACTCTGTCTTGCCAAACAGCCTGTATCCTTCTACAGTTACACCTTAACCTTTGTTCTTGACTCTGTTGCCCTGGCTGTCACTATCAGCCTTTGTCAATCCTCACCCCAACCTTGGCAAACCTCACTTACCTGCTAACTACAAATTTTTGTACCTCTGAACGTCTCTGGAGGAAGTCAAGCTCTCATGCAGATTTCTTCCACTTCAAATTCATTCTCTCCTCTCACAGTTCATATCATTCTTCAAACAGTTCTATTCTAAGTCTCTCATTTCCACCCAATCCTCCAGTCCACATGGACCTCTTCCCCAACACTTCTCACTCTCTGCTCTTGACTTGCTCTTGATTTTACCACCCACTTCACCTCTAAAATCGAGTCCACATACATCAGGACGTCATCTCCCATTATTGTCAGGATCTGCCTGCAGCCCTCTGCATTGCATGCTGCTTGCATTGGCAGCTCCTGCCTCCTGGACTTTGATGTATTATCTGCAGTGCCTCTGTTCACCAGAGGTGTTGCTATTGTGACTTTCCTGTCATCACTAGGTTAGGTTAACTTGTTGCACCAATTATCTCTTGCACCTGGGTGTCTCACTACTTATACTTGCCACTCCCAGTATACCTTGCTGGTCATTGTTGTTGCCTATGCTACCACCTCTAGACCCAACTCAGTGTCACCCTATCTGTGTTTCCTCCTTCCCTCTAGGATGTAAGCTTTCAAGAGCAGGGTTCTATATCCTTGTGTTTTCATTACTATGACTGCACTTCTAGACCTGTCTCCCCAGCCCTGTTTCTCACGCCATGGTCCTAGGCACAGACCTACTTCACGCGGGTGCTACTTATCACTTATGCTCACTGTCTTTTCAGTAACTGGATCTGCAATTCAATGTTCTCTGTTTATACTCTGTTAATTCATTGTTGACTGGTCATCGTATAATTTGTATTATGTAAATATGTATATACTTTTTCATTCATTATCCTCTGTTATAGCCTAATTTAGATACTTGTACCACCGCTATCCTTAGGGAATCTTATCCCTTGATGTACAGGGGAAGCTCTATGTCCGACTAAAGAAAAATTCCCCAGATATAGGGCTTTCCCCCCCCCATAATAAGTAGACCTCTGTGTTTTTTTAGTGACCTCCTTTACCTCTCAAGACAGAGGCAAGACCAGAGCTGTTGTTTTTTGCATATATGGCATGATGTAAAATGTACTTTTGCCCAAATATAACAGGCTCTTTTTAAGCTCATCTGCTTATCTGCAGCTCAATATTAGTAGTAGCTGAATGCCAAGTTCTTTTGCAGGGAAAGTAAGAGCACAGACTACTGTCTTTTTAAATTTCATTGATACATGTTGTCTGATATCTCTGACTCGTAGGAATACACAATCGGGGGATAATATTAATTTAAAACGAAATACTTGAGCTTTCTGCATCCAACAGCTACAAACCCTGCATTATACCTTTATACAGGTGTGCAGTCTTATTTTGTTTGACTTGGATAAATAACATCACACAAGAGAAGTTGGTTTATAATAGCAGGATGTATATATTTCATTATATTTTCAGTTCATGGCATATTAATAAAGTATAAAGAAAAATAGGGTCTATGAGCAAAATAAATCACATCTCTGATATAAAATCCTAAAA